>NC_047557.1:78344612-78499612 GCF_012275295.1 Melopsittacus undulatus
CATCTCAGTTTAGTAACCAACTTAAATATTCTTTTACATTCTTATAAAGAAAAGAACTCAGCTTTATTTAGTAATTTAAAACATCATGAAATTTATATAGGTGTGTACACGTTCATATGCAATTAAAAGATCAAATAAATAATAATATTCAATCTTCCTTTCAACAGCTTCCAACATTTCTCCTTTTCTTTTGTATTGGAGAGCTACCTGTTTTGTTTTGACTGGAGGAATCGAGTTTAGCATACAGCAAAAAGTACAAAGAAGAACAAGACAATATCTCAACAGAATTAAAAGGAAGAAAAAACAAAAGTGCAAATAACAACTTTTTCATACCAGTGCTGGAATACGTCTTAGTACCTTAGGGCATTAATTACTGCTTTAAGACATGGTCTTCAAATAACAGCTGCTGCAGCAGCAGTAATTGTTAATGGCAATTTCTTTACAATCAAAGATTTCTACTTCATCTTAATCATGACAGAGTTACACTTAGGAGCTAAATTCAACTAAAAGTAAGAGGAAACACCCCCCAAAAAAAACCTACTTCAAAAAAGAGAAGGGGAAGAATCACTGCTTTGCCTTACCTCAGACAAATTCTCATGTCCCGCTGTAGCAGATTTCTACAAAGTAATGGAGTTGCTTAAAAAATAAAATAAACAAAGCAAAAGAATCAATCAATCAAAAATACCCTTAGCTGATGGAACCTCACCCTCACACAAACTGATCTGCTACTCACCTGCACCTGAAGGTCAGGGTTGAGGTGGGGGCCAGCGTTCATTGTTGCTATCTAGCTTGAACCTGTCTGTGGATAAGTATATTCTCCAGAGCTCTCAATCAAGACTTTCTCATGCACTCTGAATTCACTCAAAAATAACCCAGCAGTGCTGGAGCACACAAGAGAAAAGATGCTTTGCTCAGCTGCATGACTTTCAAATGCATCTCCTATGATGATGATAAATCATCAGATATAATAGATTATTAAAGCTGAATTATCCAGTTGTTCTGTTTTCTCTGCAGATTAATACATTGCACTTCATTTTATAGTGATTTTTTTTTACTTTTTCTGTTTTCCTGTAGTAAAATGGCTGCAATGTTCATCATTTAACGCTCAAACAGGTTGAAAAATTGTGGCCTGGCATTAGCAAGTTTGGGCTTTCCACATGCAAGAGTGCAATGTGCTGTAGAAGCCTATTGATCCAACTTCTCTTGGCTTTTACTTCCTTTTTGCACATTAACGGGAAGAGAAATATCCCAGTGGGTGTTTGAACAGCTTAAGCTTTCTTGACCTGAAAACTATTTTTTAGTGATCTAAGCATTAGCTTGGGCTTTAAACATTTCTGTAGTTTTAGATTCAATATCCCTTGTAGACCCCCAAGGTGTGTTTTCACCAGTTAAATTTGTTAGATGTTTGGCTGTTGAAGGGGTTTTTAGTTACTTTTTTCCTGGATGTTAGTAATAAAAGTAGAAAGGAGAAGAAGGTATTAATGTTATTGAATTGTACTTTGCAGTGGCATGTGGCAGCCCATGCTCAAATAGTCTACTCACAATATATGATGCTGTTTCTACTGTAAATGTTATGCCAAATAGTGAGAATTTAAGTTTGTTTGTTTGTGATCTTTAAATTTGCATATATTTGTTTTTTTTTTTTCTATAGATTGTAGTTTGGTAATAGAAAATATTTCAGTCTTGACATCAATTTTCACAAAGCAAGAATTGGGGAAGATAAAATTAGTGGCAGGAGGAACAAATACTCCAAAACTATTTGTTTACCATATGATGGCATGGGTAATAAATTACCAGGAATTCACAATTTGCACATACAGGATAATTTAAGTCATCTGTTCCTTGCCAAATACCTGCCAAGACCAAGAAACCAAGCAAATCCATTATGAACTGATACCAGTTAGTCACTGAGAAACTTGTAAATTATTAAGCTGGATGCTATCTAAAATGTTAAATCACGAGCTTGGGAGTTCAGAAAGTCTGTTGACATTTCCCCCTTGCTCTTTTCTTTGCTTTTTCTCTAAAGTGGGAACCTTTTGTTCAGACAAGACTACTTTGCTTCCATTTTCCTTTGTTGTTTCCCGGAAGGTTGATTCAGCTGAGACCTGAAGCTGCTAAAACCAGAACCAGGACTGGAACCTTCTGTTTTCCATCTCATTTTTTATTCTTATATCTCCATTGCTGTGATTTGTGTGCAATAAGCTTCAAAGAGTTGGCTGTTCATAAAGGATTGTCTACCTTTCCTGTAAATGCAAATAGAAAAAAAACAGCCAGCTTATGTGCTTCTGCCTGATAGAAATCTGATGTCACAATAAGTAAAAAAGCAGAAAATAACTTTTTGGTATCAGATGTAGCAATGACATTATGAGAGATGAAAAACTCTTTAATAACATATTCCCAATTTTCATGACCTTCTGTGGCAAATCTGGTAAAGGACCTTGTCTGTCCCTCACAGCTCATTCTCATCCCTCTGCAATGTGGGGTGACACAGAAGACCTCATACTATAAATCACATCATTGAAATAAACAAAATAGGTATTTTTAGATGGTTAATCCGGGGCCATTTCACTGACATGATTTACCAAGAAACCCCATGCACCAGCATGGTCCAGGGACCAATGCAAGGAAGAGAATGAAAGCTTGGTCTAAAAGTTTCCAGATTTGTGTTTGCTGTTAACAATCACGTGTTTTTTGACCAAATTCTTCCTTTCAAGGGAAACAACTCTAGCACTGTCATGGTAGGCTCAGTTAATCCAACTGCACATACAAAGGATGAGGAGAAGAAGAGGAGTTGAAGGAAAACAGGAGCTTGTGAAGATGAGGGTGAGGAAGTTTGAGGTTCACTCACATTCTGTTGTGGTTTTCACACTTGAACTTTAGAAGATCAGTTGTAATTAAGCTTCCTCTCTGTAAAATGACATAGCAGGGCAAAAAAAAAAACCAAACAAAAAAATAAATTAGCAGGTCACTGTATTTGTTCAATGTGGTTATTTTAAAAGCAATAGAATTATTATTGCTTCATGTTGACTGTGAGTGTTGGCACTCACAAAAAAAAAAAAATAAGAAGAGTAAGGAAAAATTGGAAGTGGGCCAAAGTTTTCACTGATTTCTTTTTATAAAAAAACTTCAAGTGCTTATCACAGTAAGAGCAGATCACTATGCCCAATAAGCACCCACTACTTAACTTTAGAATATGAAGAATTCTTGCATCAAAAATTTAGTTGCAAGAGGATTTGGCATCTCTAAATGAGGAGAAAGAGGGTTCTTTCTTTCATTTTTATCTGGATTGTGATAAAGCTTGAGAGCAGTTGGAGGAGAGCGTAGCTCAGATTAATGATGGACAAATGTAAGCTGTTTTTGAACTCATTCGAACATTGCTGATTTAACATCTATACCTAACCACTCTGCTGCATTTTTTAATCAATGTAATATTGATAATGAAGCATTGATTCCAGGTTTGTATGTCTGTTAAGACTAAAAACAAGAAACACAATGAAACATGTCAACACATTTATGCTATAAAAATGCAGAGAGTGGTGAACAAAGAAAATTAGGTTAAGCTTGTGGCAAAAAAGGATCAGACAGACAGGAGAGATACATATTCTAATGAAAATGTAGATACCATACATATGCATGCCACCTAGTTGTGCCAGTTTAGATTTGGTGTGTTGTTTCTTCTAGTCTTTATAAACATTACAGACTTCCTTTAAATTAGAAAAATTATGGTTTTAATTAAATCTCTTGAAAATAACAAATAACCAAGACAACAGTTTTAAAAAGGATAAAAAGGGGTCACAAACAGGCAAGGCCAAAAAATAGTGAGGAGGGCCTATAAGAAAACAATCACTGTAACTTGGAAGAAAGAAGAGGAATAAAATTTAAATCTATATACCCGTATGAAACAAAGATCTGAATTACTGGCTCATCTATTTGCTGTGTCAACTGACCATCAGCAGGAATCCAAGAATATCTTTGGTGAGTGTAGGGGTAACCAGAATTAAATCATCAGTTTCTCTGTTAAAGCCTAGACTTCACAATGTGATGGCTCACAATGTCCTGCTGTGGGGTAGATGCTACTGTTCTTTGTGAACACCAGCTGCTTGTTACGTATTACACAATTCAGATATTTCACCTCCTGTTTTATAATGAGTTTTTCATTATCTTATTAACAAGTGGAGTACCAGGGTACTAAGACCATAGACATCATTGTATTTTACTACCTATACATATATACAACTCTCACGCCTCAAAATTTCCCATGTTTTTATGTTTTGTGTCCAAAATTTATGTCTTGGATCACATTATACGTTTAAGCTCTAGCTTTATGACAGGTATTTAACTATAACAAATTCTTCTAGGACTGCTCTCTTTTTTCACTATTTTCAGTTGAGGAGTTACTTACTTTATGTACATTACTGAGTTCTTCCACTGCAGAAATATACTTTGCCTTACTGCCTGAATACCAAAAACCCATGCAAATGCATTATTGGGAAAAAACTGGGGCTTTTCTAAATCTTGCAGTTGTAAACTACTGGGAATGTGGCATGTCTTTCTTGGGTGTTCAGCATGAGGCACCTTTTGGTGGGGTATCTAATTTTATTTCTCAAATAAGAGCTCAGTGAGTATTCTGGACTATTCCAAGGTGTCTTAATAAAATGCAGAATGTCACATAATATCCTCTAAAATAATTCAGGCTCTGACCATTTTTAATAAATCATTAGCTTAAAAATCTTCCAAGAAACAGTTAATTACATGTGATAGCTGGCAATTTACTTTGACACATTTGAGTCATGCCTAATTATGTAAGTAAAATTATGACAGATCTTTGCATCTCAACAGAGTACCATTGATCTCAACACAGGACTGCTATGCATTATTATTAAATGTTTAATCTCTTGATTTACAGCATTACAGATTTTTTAAGAGTTATCTCCACTTCTGTTCTCTTCGAATGTGAGCCTAAGAACTCTTACTTATTCCAGTGTTGACATAAATAATTACTATCTCTTGCAAATCAGGCTTGATGCAATTAAAGCAGAATCAGATAAGATTAAATCTGCACTGAATCTTCATGAACCTCAGATCTATGCATATGCCAAATCTGATCACAGAACTCATTATCAGTAGAATAATATCTCATTGGTAGATTTATTTTTTGTTGGCTTTCTGAGTTGTGTAAGTTTCCAAGAGCTCACATATCACATATTTCAAGGTTAACTTGTGGTCACACTGTTTCTTTTTAGGCAAATAAGATGTAGTATAACCCAATCTGTTTGAAGAAAGTGAGATTGCTGCTCCTTTTTATTTTTCCCTTTTATTTTTTTTTTTTATCAACACAATAGTTTCTGCTCATTGGTGTCTCCCTCCCACTCTTTTAGCAGCTGCTCTACTGTGACAACTTACCTCCAGCAAAGTGGGAAGATGAGCAGCTGCTTGCAGAACCAAAGCCAATCTTCTGCCTGGGATCAGTTGGCAAGAATTTCTGTGAAAGAAGCGAGGATGCAGTAAATGATATGTGCTGAATTAATTGTACCTACTACCAGCCTGTCTCCAAAACTTGCTGGGAAATGTATCCATCCATTTGTGCAATAGCAACAACAACAACAACAAAAATGACTCCCTAATCATCTTTGAAGGTTAAAGAGATTTAACAAATCAGATCAGTCTATTCATGGGAACTATAGCAGGGCTGATGAGATTTTTTAAAAATTCAAATTGCATCTTTTTCTTTTCAAATTGCTCTGAATCAGGTTTTTCAGTAAGGATATGTGTACGCATGCGATTTCTTGGTGTGAAGGAAGGTATTTATTTATTTATTTATTTATTTACTGTTACTGTGGTGTTTTGGAGGTTGAGTCATCTGGTGATTCACCCTGTTCAGCTGCATAAGTAATATTTCAAACACTGACAGACAACTAAGCTGGCATCCTGGAATATCTGTTCCTTTAGGCATCCAGGTATGGTAACTGTGTTACAAATACCTTAATTTCTATGGCACAAGTTGTTTGTGTTTCTTCCACACAGGAGGTGGGAATGAAAAGACCTCCTTTCCTGAGGCTCCTGTGATTGTACTGAGCTTAAATACTCCACGTCTGCCAAAAACCCCCAAAATACTCCTGTACATGCTTTAGTCTGTTCACACTTGCTGTGAAGGATCAGGGCTTTAGATGGGACTTAACTAAATGAAAACTAAGGAAGACATGAATTTTCTTCTTTTTCAGAATAACTCTGAACTTCCTAGAATAGCTTTTCAAAAGAGCATGGGTTATCATAATAGTCATCTACTAAAAATTAACGAAGTTGAGGATCATGGAAGAGATTTTCTCGAAGCTGTTGATAAAACTCATTTGCTGTGTGAGCAATGCTGTTAAATATTGCCTACCAGAAGACAGACATTCTTGTATTTTCCAGTTTAGCAGTTTGGCATTTGACCAACATATGAAAATGCTACATGTTTTGCACTCCTGAGGTAGGTGTTAGATCTGATGCTCAGACTGGGACCAGGAGATCCTTCTCAATAGAGTTCTCCCAGCCAAAAAGATAGGGAGGATGAGAAGAAGGACATGGTATTTCTAAGGTAAGTAGAGACACATAGAACAAGGACATTTGGCTTTGTGTTAATATAACTGGAAAATCAGCAGTTCTCTGCCCAGTAGCATAGAGACTGTGAAGAAATACTTATTTGATTTCTTCAAGCTTATTTTGGATCGAGTTCTCCCCCAGCCCAAGCCTTGAGGGCATCCCTGCCTTACTATTATAAGAATTTTTTGATTCTTACTGCTGCATGATAAAGTGCCTTATTTTCCTATAATCTTAACCTGCAGAATCAGGGGGGTTAAGCTGCCTTCATGGCCATTTTATGAATGGAGATCAAGCCAGTAATCTATCCTCAAAGATTTGGGGACAGATCGAGAAGTAGAGAGCTATCAGATCATCTCTTCTTACACAAAATCCTGAGATTCAGAAGAATGAGGACAGTCTGGAGCCTGTAACAGCAAAGCTGGAAATAAATCTTGCAGAAAAAAGGTGTGTTGGGTTTTTTGTTTGTTTTTTTCTTGGTGGTTTTTTTTTCCCTCTCTTTTTTCTGAGCAGCATCAAGGAGAAATGATGTTCTGTTTCCTACGTGGGTGATGCAGTTACATCACTGGCACCCTGGGCTTGTGTTTTGGCTCCTCAGGAAGTCAGAGGGTGGATTGCCAACTGTTGGAGGAAACTTTTACCCCTCTGACTTGCTATGTTTGGGAACAGAAGAAGGTGCTGGTCTAGAGGCCAGGCAGAGCAGCTGCTACTGTAGCAGTTGGCAGCAGTCAGGATGGGTGATTTACATGTTCAACCATACAAAATCAGCTGAAAATTATTTAGCTGAATTCAGATGGCCCAATAATGTTAGTGTTTGCATTGCTCAGCATATTCTTTTCATTGCATTCGCTATTGTCTAGCTGCAAAAGATCCTGTGGGTTAGAGGATGGCACATAGAAGACAGGGTTTCAGGGAAAAAAAAAAAGCAAAAAGGGATGTCTTTCAAATAGTGAGTGAGAAGTCATTTGTCACAAAGGAATTAGAAGTTAGTTTTCAAGGAGGTTTTTATTCTGGCCACAGAGATTCCTTCAATGATTGTGGCAGTGACATACAGACAAGGTTATTTCAAGAAAAAAATATTTTGTAACTCCTGAAATTTTTGGGGAAAAAAAAAAGAAGGAAATTTGGAACTCATTTTGTACATTGGCAATTTACTAAAAAATATTTTTGTTTAGTTGTCAATCATAATGTTTTTGCATCTGCATATGATATAATAATTTGAAAAGAAATGCAGTGTAGCAGTGCCATGCCATTTTTAAGTCTTCATGCCTATGTTGGCCTTGAGACTGGATAAACATGCCACTTCTCATTGTGTGACCACTATTTTTGATAGGGAAGTGAGTTATCACCGAATGTTAATGCCTCTCATGTTCTCTTCATTATACGAGCTCATTTTCATGACAAAGAGTGTAAAGGGAACAGAAAATGATGCAAAATTAATATGTTCTCCTGACAGTCTGGAGACAGCATTGCATGATCTTACACAGAAGGCACAGCTGGGGGACTTTGACAACTGCAAGTGCACAGCTGCTTCTTCTACAAAGTTCAAAAGATTTTCCATGCAGTTTTGTTTATATGTTTGCATGTGTACGCATGGGTTTATATGTGTGTTGATACCCTGCTTAAGGTAACCAGGATTATATTTTAAGTCTAAACTATATGTGATTTTAAGCCTAAACTATGTTGTTTTCCCTTGTGCAGGTTTTGGCTTCTAAAGTTTTAGAAACCTTATTGGGCATGCCTGAGATAAGTAGGATCAAGCAATGCATAGATAGTGCAGGGCATGAGCTATACTCTAAGTCTTGTATTTAATATTCCAGTGGGTCATCATCATCACTGCCCATGGACAGCTGATATTAGTATTGCTAATGTATTTATTATCCAAGTTTTAAGTTCCAAAGAAAAGTCTTGATTAGATGACTAGCACATTGGATTCTGCATCACTTTTGCATCCTCCATTTCTAACAATATTTGCCTGCACAAAAATTTAAATAAGAGAAAGCCAAGAACAAAGGAGATTTTCATGTTGTTGTACTTACCCTTTGGAAATAAAATCCTCATTTTACAGATGTACTTCTGATCCATCTCTTTTGCCATTCAAAACCCTGGCCTATATTAGCAGCTAAATTACAAGAAGAAGTACTTAGCAAATTATTTGAAATAACTTCTTTCATAATTTTTGTATTTCAGAAATTTTCTAATTCATATATACTTGTGAAAGAAAAAAAATCTCAACCCCATAATAATCCCCAATTTTCATGGGTATCAGACAGCAGAAATTCTCTTGCCCTAGGCAGACACTTAAGGATTCGTTGTTTTTGAGATGAAAAAACAGGAAAAATGAATTCTTCATATTTTCAGAACTTTGGATCTCTTATGCAGATCTGCAAAAATAGCTACCCCAGAACAGCTGAATGGATACCTGCAGTCAGCTGAGTTTGGGATTTCCCCAGAAAAGCCTGCTATATGCATTTTGCAAGGAAATTTTAAACCTGAATTTACAGATAATGTCATGTCACCTTCATGTTCCCTTCCCCCTAACCCCCCCCCAAAAAAATGCTGTAAGAGTAAAAATATATTCTCCTTTTGAAGATGTTTAGAATGTTGAGAGTTTTTTAGAAAACATAGATGAGGAAAGATATCCAGAGATTCCCCAAATTTTCTGATTCTCTTAAAGAAACTGAATGATATTGAATTCTAGAATATAAACTGGCTTTTATAATTGAGATAATAATTTTTCAGCTTGGGTGAAGAGTACACTTCAAACATGTATAAATTCAGCTAGGAATGAGATAAACTGCAAAAACATGGGTCTAGAGTTACCTGAAGAGCTTCCTTAGCCTTTGATAGAAGTTGATGGTCATCTCAAGAGTGAAATCCAGGTTTAGATGAAATTAAGTTATTCTGAAGCTATAAATGACACACCACCTAATGCTGTGACACTGTATGAAGATCATAGAATATTTTGTAGATAGCACATTCATAACATCAGAGGGGGGAGAGTAGATGGTGTTACAAAATGGTGTTGCTACTTTCCAAATACTGGTAATCTTTCCATACAATAAGAAAAAAAAGTCACAAGGAACCTCTGTGGGCATAGAATAACAGAAAAAAAAAAAAAAAGATTCATGTAGAGTAAGACTTGGAATTGTCAGGAATCTTTGAAGGGGGAGTTAAAATGACGGAACAAAGCGAAGAATTTCTAGGTTGGGTCAATATCCAATTGTCAGGAAAAATTGGGCTACAGAGAGAAATCATGATCACATTCTCTTTTCTTCCATGTCTAACACCAAACATCTCATTAAAAGATACTAAGAAACTGATAAATTGTATAGTGTTTGTGTGTCCTAATTTATACCTCTCTCAATCAAATGTGAATTTGTTAAATAGTAAAGAAATCAAAGACACAAGTTTTAAATTGCCTCAGAGCCAAATGAAGAAGACAAAAAATATTTCTTTGTGACCTGAAAGGACTAGCAGTAGATCAAAGACATTGCTTTGCATAGAATCGAAGTGAAACGGAATAGCTGGCTTACAGCTTGTGATCAATGAACTGTAGCATGCTCATTCATAAAGCCACAACAGACTTCAGATGACGACACCTTCAGAAAATGAAAGCCAAAGAGAAAAAATTGCAAGAAAAAATAAGGAACCTTGACACCAAGTAATAGTTCTGAAGAGACAAGTTACACCATGGCCCTATAGAACACAGAGGATGAAGTGCGAATATGAGTTATAATAACAACACATTGGAAAATACAGTTGCAGTCTATTTAGTAAATCAAGGAAACATGGAGAAATTGTCTCCAGAGTCCAATAAAGAGATATAGTTTGATTTTACAAATCCTCTTCCAAATCTTTTTTTTTTTTTAAGTGTTTGATTCTGTGGTCAGCAGGGTGAGACAAGAGGTGTGAGTGGGTTTATTGTTTTTTTTTTTTAATATTCTGATACTGTGTTGGACTTCCCAGGTGGATGTGTTACCACAGAAATGTAATATATGTGTTCCATATGATTTCATGCATTATGCATGTGGGTTGTGGTTGTTACTTGAGTTCCCATGATTATTTATTGAGGAAATTGCGTATAATTCCTGGCAGCACGCAGTTTATCCATTACTTTTAAAACCAGCTCATATTTCAAAATGTATTTTCTAAGATCATAACAAAAATAAAAAACAAATAGCAAGAATGTCAGCTCTTGTTACCAATTGCCCAGCAAATGTAAAAACACTAAAAATATCCACAGGAAGCAATATTTCAATGACAAATTATGGAGCTGTTTACTTAGTGTGCTAAGTAATATATTTTTGATCAAAGATAAACAGTTTTAAAAGTTACATTTGTTTTGTTGCAGAAGAAATAGGAAATTGCTATTCCCTGCAGGCTGATGTACCTTGAAAAGCAATCTGTCTTCAAACCCAGAATGAAAGAGAGCCAAAACAAAAAAAACCAAAATCTCTGAATTACATGTCAAGGCCCTTGAGATGTTGCTGGTTACTCTCTGCTGTTAAGGACCACAGATGTCTCATATTGTGGGTCATATTGAGAATTTTCTGTGGGGTCTTGTTTTTAAACATATGAAAAAATTCGAATGTATACATGTCAGGTGATTGCAGTTTTTTGAATGCCCACTCAATGTAGCTCCATTTCAGCAAAATGCGTGTCTTAAAAATCTTCAACAATCTAATGCATGTGGTTTGTTACTGAATAAATACTGATAGATATTAGCACGCATAGTACTGAACTTGAATTCTAGGATAAATCCATCTTCACTAAAATTTTTTGGCTCAGAATTGCTGGGAAATTTTTAGTACTGAATTTAAATCTTAAGAAAAAAACAGCAGTTACATTTCACTAGAGATTGTAAGATAGTTACTACTCCCACTTTAATTTTCAGGGAAGTTTCTGTAGGGCAGTTTGGGTACATAGCACAGAACCTGAAGAACAGGGAGAAGGGTGGCAAAGATGGTTTTCAATATCTTTGTTTCTGCTTTGGCTTTAGGCTTCTTCTCTCTCAGTGTTGCTTAAAATAAAACCTATAGCTCAAAATGTTCTTGCCCTGGAACACAAGGATCCCATCACAATATCTTGCCCTTGTCCATTCATTCTATCAGCCCATCCTACAGAAATAAACTTTGAAAGGTATGTTTTCAGAATAATTTTACAGATGTCTTCTAAAAGGACTGTGTTGAAAAGTGGTGCTTTGTCTCCTGGGAAGGGATTTTAGAACTACATTACAATTTTCACTGTCCTTTTGAAACACACCTTTTAATTATTTTTTATCTTCTGATTCTAAACTACAAACACTGTGAATAAAAAATAATTGTGTATAAGGACTATTAAAATATAACATAGGAAATTCAAAATTTGTGAAAGCACATTATGGGCTTTAAATTCACTACAGCCATACTGAACACACTGACTAAAGCAAATTAGAAACATTCCTAAAACAAAATTAATCCTCATGAGACACTTATTGCTTCAACTACACTGGGAAAATTTGGGTTTGTAGTTTAGACTGAGGTCATGCACTGTAGCAGAAAAGAAGAAAAGTATTCTGTTTTCTTAATTTTGAAAAAGATGTCATTATGCCTTGGGAAGTATTACAATATTTTAGTAATCAGCTGCAATGCTCATTAGTCTGACTATTATATCTGAAGCACTTGTATTTGTTGAAGTAGCAGCAGCTGAGATAAAAGAAATTTGAAAGTGAAATCATTACAAATTTGAGTCAGTGCCTTTTTCAAACTGGAAGCTTGCAATATTACCCTTAATGAGCTGATGCCCCAAACTCCAAAAATGGATTCATATTTTCTAACCTCTTTTGACTTCTTATTAGAAATTACTTTATGATCTGAATTGATGAAGAGCGTATTTTCTGTTTACTGACCTTTCTTCCAAAAAAGGGGGGATTGGGGAAGGTTGCTAAGTAGTTCATAAACCAAACTTCATTTCTCAAAGTAGAATACAAATCACTTGATAGAGAAGAATGTAAGCTGAGGTAGATTTATACTGAAACATACAGAACCATAGTTTTAGGGCCAAGTAAATTTAAATTAATGTCTTTCAGTTGAACCTATGTGCACGCTTAGAGTGTTATACTTTAAAATGAACTAAGAATTATGTTATTTAAAAATAAAACTGGAAGGGAAAAGGTGGAGGCTTGCATATCTTATGAACTAATCCTGGGAGGAGTGCAGATGGAAGACTGCTTAAGGCAAAGCAATTCATCTGCATATGGCAGATTTCAAGAATTTTGACTGGATTAATCAGGGCCAAACATGGAAGCAATTCACATAGAAATTGTTTATGTTTACAGTGTTTCAGGTTTTCTTTCAAATACGCTGAACATGTCACTTTTTAAAAGGAGATTGCCATTGTTTAATTATGAATTAATAGATTTTTTTTATTACAAAGCAATAGATTCCCTATGTGTACGTAATGAACAGAAATACACAGCAGACAAATGCCTGTATTTTAGAACCAGAACAGAAAGAAAACATCACTCTTAATTAGGCAATTTGAAAGTGATATTTAGTGCTGTAAGAAAAGAATCACAAGAAATGGAAACATTTATGTTTTAATAGTTTCTTTTTGGTGACCTTAAATATGCTAACTTGTCTTTGAAGAAGTATGACAGGTACTGTTAAGTTAAATGGTCAACATATTTATTATTTAAGGAACAATATTTTTGTTGCAATAATCCTGGATGTGCTCAAGAAATAACCTTCTTCATGCAAGCATTATGGCTTTTGTGTATCACCCAACAGTTCCAAAATATGAAAGTGGTCTGAATCAAAGTCTGGGATAAAATAAGAAATCCAGTAAAAGAATTTTGCAACTTGTTCTGAACATTTATTTCCATGTGTACATATATTTCAGAATATTGTTCTAAGTTTTTATCACCATGCTATTTACTTTTGATGTAATGTATCTACTCCTTGCAGCAGATTGTCTTATCCCTGATAGAAATCTGTAGAAGAGACTATGGAAATCCAAAGAGTACAATGTGGAAGATTTTCCATTCAGGTATGTTAAGCTGACAATATATATGAAAAAAAAAAATATTTTTAACAAAAAAGCTCTACCTTCTCTTTGCAAACACAGAAGTAATCTCCATCATACAAAAAAAAAAAAACAGAAAACAAACAAAAAAAACCAACAAACAAACCAAAACAAGCCCCCAACTAAACAAAAAAAAACACAACCAACCAAGCAAGAATAATACAAATAAAGAACTTATGTCTTCAGAGTTGAGCAAGACATGGAAGGTCTATGACTTTGTTATGAGCTGTGAGACTGTACAGCTGGACTTCATCTTACCAAACTTGAGCTAAGACTTAGGCATTTGACCTTAGATGATTGCCTCAGTTATTTTGTTGAAAGCTTAGAGAAACCAGCCCTTAAAGACAGTACCTCTCCTGCATATCTAGAGGTGCCAGCAGTTATGAAACTGAAATAAGCCATTTAGATTGCAAAGGCAAAATTGAATTTGGTTGGATTACAGTTGACATTTCCATTTTCACTTTGGTAATACTTTGTGTTTCCTTATGTATTTAGAGTATGTGACACACTTTTCCAAGACATTTATTTTGCCTCTGTGGACAGTTTAAGTGATTCTTAGTACTGAAGTTTAGCAGACTGTGATAAAAAATTTGTTTTGACATGTATGAACACATTGAAAGATCCAGATCTCCACCCAAATTCTCTCTATAACCTCCTTCTATAACAACACTTGACAAAAAATCCCCACTGACCTTACAGGGTGTCATACTTTTTGAAGAGGGAACTTCCTGCTAGAAAGATCATTATTTCAGGTAGAGTTGAGACATACGTACCACTTCCTTCTCTTCCTGCTAGGTTCACTAAACTAACAATACCTGATAAACAAAATAATGTCTCCAGACCTTTCCCGTGGCTGATGTATAACCCAAATGCTGATAGTTTATTGGCACATACAGTGTTTGTAAGACCATGATAAGCTACCATACAATGGTGTTTAACACACTATTCATACTACCTAGTCTAAATAGACTTAATAAAGTCTCTCCACTGGTAAATTTTAGTAAGTATTGTCTTTGTAAGAATGTCTACTATATAATAACAAATGTTGTTACCAATATAAAAATCATCCAAGCTCTTTTCCCATCTAAATTTATTGATTAAATAAATCTGCTTATTGTTTTTCTCAAATGGCAGCTCCTGCTATGTGCTTCAGGACACATCTTTAGTCAACGTTGATTATGTATTTTAATGTTTATATCCAGTTCTAAGCTGAGTGTTTGGTGGGTGGAAAATAAATTTTGATTTAATTTTAATGCCTTTGATTTTATTGAACTTATTCTTTGTGAAGGAATCCAGAACTACAGATGTTTTTCAGTTAGTGCACTCAATTTTCTTGCTGCTGTCTTTGTCATGGATTTTTCTCCAAAGTGTAATACCTGCCAGGAAGATCACATGAGAGAAGGGATTTTTTTTTTTACAAAACTTTTTTTTAAACTCTACCCCTAAATGAGAACCAAAGATAAAATGATTCACTACTTCCTCTTATTTGAAGATTTGTGATAAAATACAAAACCAGGCACATTTACTATCACAAGGTTAGGCTTTTACTTTCTTTTTCTTGACGTCTTGTGTGAAGAAATGTAACCAGATACTAATAGTAGGCTGTTTTAACCAATAATTGGTGGTGGTAATAAGGGCTGAGCTGGCAGCCAGCTGTGCTACTGCCCTCAGTCCTGCAGTGAGCAAGAGGAAAGGAGTCTGCAAATGATTACCAACTTCAAGTATTTCTGGCAGTCAAGGTTTCATTAAAAAAATTAGTAAAATACCTTTTTACTTTTAAAAATATTTCCTACATTTGAAAAATGGTCTGTATGAAGACTTTAGAAGAGAACTGCTGCGAACTGCACAAATCAAGGGTATTGCTCAGTTGGGCTGCCGGCCTACATTGTAGACTTAGTCTTTAGTAAAAACTCTTCTCCTCCCAATTAAAGAATAAAGGTTGAGGAGCCTGCAGGCCTTTCCAGTATATTTGGTGTGACTTTTAACCCTCATTTTACCCTCTTTATATGGCTCTCCTTTATACCACTGTCTCTGATATGTCAGTGGCGCCCAGTAGTGCTGCTGTGGGTCAGACTGGGTTAGCACTTTTGTTGCAAACTTTACTTCCCGGGGATTTCTAAGTCAGTTATACAGATTAATCACAAATTAGAGCTTTTCATGCATATGTTATACACAGATCATTTTCTATCTTTTTTCCCATTTGCCTTCCTGTGATATGGTACATAATCTCATAAGAAGTCAATTAAGGCATTGTGGGGTATGGGTGAAAACGAGCCATATGAGGTTGAAGAATACAGGACCAGCAACAGCCTTCAGTACATTCTTGCATCCTTGTCCTATCATTGTTATTTTTTACCTATATACCATCTTCTATACAATTATCTTCCAAGTAGGGCATAACTGTTTTATTCCTGATAAGTCATCATGGATTTTCATAGCTGTTGTGCTTGATAAGCCAAACATAGGGAGGTTCACAAGGTCTACCCATGCAGAGTCTTTAGCCAGAAATCATTTAATTTTCCTACCACTCTTTTTATCAAGAAATTAAAGAGAATCAGGCTAGTGGAAGTTTGTGAAGTTCTCTGAGATCCTTGAAAATAACTTTTACATTTGAAGTATAGTTTGCTTTTATTTATTAATAATTGTTTCTGATAAAATATTATTGCATGTAAGGGAAACAATGGATTTTTTTTTCTGTCTCTCACAATGAAAGAAGCTGTTATACTCTATTAGGAAAACAGATTATGTTTTATAACTGTGTAGATCAAAAGCCTACTAAACCCACTATTTGTTGTTGAGTAGGAGACTAATATATAAACTTCTGCAAGGGTGATTTCTACACAACAAATTTGCTTTTCCTGGTTCCTATGGAGGAATCTTGGACACTAAAAACTGATGCAATTCAATAGAAGAATAACAAGCTGAATGTGATACTCCTATCCTTCAAGTCATATCCGTGACTGTGAGAGAGAAAGGAGCAGGATGTGCACAGGGCACAGCTAAGTGGAATGTGAAATGTGGCTACCTCTCACACTCTGTATGTCCCTTCACAGGGACAGAGCAGTAGACGGAAGCTATTTCAGCCTTTGAAGAAAAGTCCTTTTTTTTTTTTCCTGCAGATCTCTTGATTCATTTGGATTGGGAAGCTAAAGAAATCTTTTTTCTAGAACAAAGTGAGAAAGAGTTTATACATGCAGTACATGTGACTACATATGAAAATATTGTTGAATAGAGGATAATTGAATGATTTTTGGCAGAGATAGAGAAACTCCCTCGACGAAGAATCAGATATTAAACTGATTCTATTACTTAGCTTAAAAGCTTTAAACAGTAAAAATTAGAATGGGAAAATAATAAAAACTTTGAAAATTTATAGGAGTCTACTAGCATTATTTATAGCATGTTCTTTCATAACAATTTCTCTGAGCCACATCTTCCACCTAAAAGAGCATTACAGAGATAAGCTACACCTGGGAAAAGAATGATAGAAGTATTATTTTAAAGGGTGCTTACATAATTTTGATGCTACTAGAAACAAAGCTAATGAACAACAGCTTACAAGTACAGCAAATTAACTAAAATTAGAGGGAGAAATTACAGGAAGACCAAAGTATCTAAAGTCTAAATCTATAAAATACCTCTTAAGATGCTTAAAAAGAATATTTTCTGTTTAAAAAAAAAATAAGTTAAAAATATTATTTGGAATAAGTTTTTATTAAATAATAATAATAAAACCACCCAAACAAACAACCAAAAATCCCACAAACCTTTAGGCACTATAATGTAATAATGTAGTTCATTACATTCCCTGGAAAGGAAAGGCTTACATTATTCTCTCAGGATCTGTAAACGCAGAAAATGTTTAAAAATGTGTACACCAAATGACTAGCAAAATGAGGATGTAAGCAGATAATGCAACACCCATTTTGTATGCTTTTTGTTGTTATTTGAGAAATTTTTAATATTTGGAAATACTTCTCATTGCAATTAACAAATTAACAGTTTATCTGGATGAAAAAAAAAAAAATCAACCCAACTGCAAGTTACTGGGTTACAAAGTGAATTGTTCTGCAGCTGCAAAATCAAGTGCCTTAGTTGAGTTAATGCTTTTCATTTCTTCTGCATGTGTCAGCATTAATGGAGACAGGCTTCTATAAAGCCGTGGATGTGAAGATGGTGCTGAGCAGACTAGATTCTGTTCTGTTGAATGCTTTTTGCATTTTTTTTTTCTAATAACGCACAAAAAGAGACTTCAGGCTGAACTTCAAGCAAAAGTTAACCCTATTCTCTTTTGGGTTCAACCACCCACTTTGCTTAAGGTCACTAGTTGAGGCTAATGCTGCACAGAGGGGCTGAAGCAAACTTGGCATCTCCTTGATTAGGCTCCCTGCTGATCTAATACACATACCAGCTCACTTGCCAAGTCAAATAACACATTTAGTGAATTGGAAATAAGATTTAAGTGAGCCAGCACAATGCGTCTTGCCCTCTCATCTTTTTACCAAATCCTTCTCTTTGTATGCTAGACTGTGAAAACTGCTCTTGCTTGAGGACTTAATCTCCATTTTTTCCTGTAGATTATTTGGAAACAGGTCAATTGAATGTTGGAGCTGCTAACTCCTCCTACCAAAGAAAGAAACTGCTTGTGGCATACTGATTGTATCATTTAAATGAAAGGCTGTTATTATTAAAAAGAAAATACTGTAGTATAAGGTTCTCTTAGAACAGAAAAAAAAATCTAGTATTAAATAACACCCCTTTTTAAATAATGTGTTTATTCCTTTGTCTTTGAGCCTCTTCACTCAAGAGTGCTTCTCATTAACTGCTGGTGAGTAGTAATTGATGGGGTTGATCACATCAATACATATATTCATCTCTTGTGGCTATACTACAGTAGTTAATTCCCAAATATAGCAAGATACAATAGAGCAACATTTCTACGGGACATTTCTATAATGCCTTTCATAAAAGCAAAGTAAATCACATCACATAATGTTTGACTTTGAACTATTCTGTATTTTAATGAAAGAAAATCAGGACTAAAGCTAAGCCTGTAGTTTGTTCTCAGGTTTTTTTTGTAATTTTTAGAAGGAGAGAGGTTACTGTGTGAAGTATAATTTGAGATTTAGCATAGATTTGTCACAGTCTTTAATGCCATTTCTGCTGTAATAATCTGTAACTGTCCCATATCTCCATGTTAGGTGTTTAGGGTCAGGATGTGCACTGACTTTTTAATGATCTTCTTATCTTTCCTGGTTATACAGATTTATGTGCTCTTCCTTGTCTAACTCCCAAAATAAGTTTTATTTCTGAGGTGCTCTTGCTTTTTCTTTCTTTCTACTGTTTTCTTTTCAAACAAATACAAAAGTACAATAGTACAGAGTAGAAAAATTGAGAAAACTCACATTTATAGCACCTCAGCAAAGACAGGAGTTTTTAAGAATTACATTAGAAAGTAAAAAATTATCTGTGTGTTCTACAACTGCAAGATAAAACAATTCTTTTTCTTACAGAGTAATGACCAGTGCACCTGTCTTCTAATGAATTCACTTACTAAATTTTAATCTCCAATTATGGATTTTGAGGTGTGTCAGAACCTCTTGGCAATTTTTTTTGTGACCATCATTGTACTTTCAGTCTAGCTTTTAAAGCCAAGCAATTGTTGGCCTTGCAGCAGATGTTTGGTGGGAGCTCAAGCAAACAGGATGGCATAATGAGTATGCCTATTTGTCTCTGCAAACTATTCAAGCAAAGTACCTGGGAGTAAACTTGTTCCACTCTAAGATCTTTCTGTGTTTCTACAAAGGAATCTACAGCAAATGCTCTCCCTTGCCATTGCCCCCAGATAGAAAAAAGTGCAGCTATCGGCATGGGACCCATAGAGAATTTGATCAGGAAATAAGTCTGTATTTGTGGAATCTTCAATAAGCTTCAGGTCAAATGACAACAACAACAAAAAGAAAAAAGTTAAGAAAAAGAGCCACTTCTTTGTTGCTTTCAGAATCATCCACAAACCAAAGTAACATACTAAGACCTGATTTTCAGCTTCAGATTAACTTGTCCAGCCTGAACCAGCAAAGACAAAAACCACATTATTGAAGCTTCAGGTTCTTTAAAGTTGCAGTTATATTGCTGAGTGTTTTCCAAGATCAAATATGAAAATCTATAGCAGTTTGTTAATAGCTTAAACATCTAATTAGGAAGACATGTCCTTCATTATTTGAAGGATGTTTGTAAGAAATTCTGAAATCAGAGAAGTCTCCTGTTTCCATTCAAAAAATCTTTCAGCAACAGTTAGGAAACAATTCGTAGAAAGGGCAACCAAATTGTTTGAAAACAGTATCTGCAATAGTAGAACCTACCGAGGCAAAATAAGATTTCTCTTCATTTATTCCTTCTGAGAATGAGGTTGTCTCTGTGTCCCAGGCACAGAAGGAGAAAGAAGAGATTATATTACCTGGTCACAATCCTAGGGTCTCTGTGGTATTATGTGTACATTCTCAAAATGGACAAGGCAAGGAAAAAGTGTTTTGCTATGTTCCAGAGCTGAATCTGTCTCTACAAAATATCTTCTCTGTGTGAGCAAGTCACTTAAACCACTGTTTCCAAGGTGGCTGTTTTTTATTAATCCTCCCCATCTCTGAACAAATACAGGTAGAAGTTGTGCATATGGTATAGAAGGGTTAGATTCTTAAAATGCATCTGTAGACATTTGAAGTATGGCACTTGGAGTTAGAGGCAGCTTTGGTCTACAAGCCTGGCTGCCTCTGTAGATACACAGCAGTGCCATCAGAAAAGAATCATTGGCATTTGTAAGACATTCAGATATTGTAACAGTGGGTGAAATTTTCATGAGGAAGTAAATCTGTATTTAATCTTGGACAACTTGCTTTAATTACGGTTCCCCTGACTTAGTAACTTATGGTATGTTTTTAAATTTTAGGTATTTAAGTTTATAAACTTTAACATAGTTTTTCAGAATTTCCTATATTTGTACAATCTATCTATGTAGCTATGTAAAACACCTCAAAGAGGTGCAATGCTTCATATTAGCTTTAGTAAATAAATTAAAGGAAAATGTTAAAGTTCACATTTTGCATTTTTTTTGCCTTTGCCATGGCTCATCTTAAACTCATAATTTAATCTTTCAGTTTTTCAAGAATCTGCATAAATCTATACCTCCTTCCTTTTTCTTTTGATAGATGTTAATATATTTTTGTATTCATCTATCTTGCTGTATTACTCTATTATTATTACTTAATTGTACTGTTATGAAGCCCAGTGTCATTAGCATCTAACCCTTCAAGGAAAGAGCAAAGTTGAGGGGTTCACAAAGTACATGGGAGTGACCCAAATGTTCAATCTAGTTTCCCAGAAACATCTTGTTTGTACCTTAATGCCATGCCACAGCTAACCAAACTGTAATGTATTAGAGCAGTGAAGCATTTTCATCTCACTGTAGTCTGTAATCAGAGAAACTTAAAAGCAGCATATGAATGCTTCTTCAGTTAGAGAGTGTGATTTCTCCACATTGATAGCTTTCCTCTTGTTGTCTGGTAACAGTATAGAATGACTTCTGACACATTGAGATTTTAATAACAGACAAGTTTTATTATTAATGGTTTTAAAAAGACCTACTGCTGTTTGGATACAGTGAGCTACTCATCAAAGGGTACCGTGTGAGCTGAGGGTGGCTGATGTCCAAGAAGCAGTTGATGAGACACAGGTGTAAATTATAAAGACATTGGTATTGGGGAATCATGACTTAGTATTCTTCATGTTTGGACCATTTCATTCCATCTGCCAAAATTCCCCACACTACATCCCATCAGACTGCTGTTATTTCTTTTTCCGAGATATTCCTCCTAGCTGTTCATAGAGCTGCCACAGATACTGACTTTAACAGTTTCCTCTGAATTGCTGGTATGATGGTTAATATAGATGCATATTACTACTTGTACATACAAAAATGTGGTTTGTGTTTGAAAGTAAAGCCAGTCATAAAGGAGATAATCAAATTGTTTTTTCCACTATTTTTAAATTATCTCTATGCCTGCTTTGCCTTTTTCAGGTATAATTGTTTAAAAATTAATTTAGAATTTGCTTCAAAATTTACAGTATAAGAAATGTAGGGTTTATACCCACATTAATATATATGTAGATCCAAGTAAGAAAAACACCCAATTCTAAATAAACCTGACCCTCAGATTACTTCTTGAAGCCATCATTTTTCTCCATTAAGTACTTTATTTGTTGCTGCCTTGTAGCAATCAATTATTTTCAAAATAGAGTACATAAATTTGAATTGCACTTTGTCAGAAATTAGCCTATCCGTCGGCCAAGACTAAAAATGGATAAAGTAGTGTTGTTCCACTGCCTCAAGGTTAAAAAAAAGAGCAATAGATTATATCATCTCAATATATTCCAACTATATTGTCCCTGTGAAATATGGATATTCAATAGGAAATTTCTTGTAGTAGTGCAGTATTAAAAAAAGAAAAATAAAATATCAAGCTTCTTGACTTGTCTTTAGCTGTTCATCTGCTTCAGTCCTCTTGATTCTAGAGAGTGTTTTTTTGCAAGGGCATGTAGGGGTACGACAAAGGGGAATGAATGCTTTAAACTGAAAGAGGGTAGATTTAGATTAGATACTGGGAAGACTTTCATCGCTATGACACACTGGCACAGGCTGTCCAGAGAAGCTGCGGCTGCCCCATCCCTGGCAGCTCTCAAGACCAGACTGGACGAGGCGTGGACCAACCTGGTCTAGTGGAAGGTGTCCCTGACCAGGGCAGGAGGGTTGGAATGAGATGATCTTTAATGTCCTTTCCAACTCAAACCTCTGTGTGTGTGTGTGTGTATGTGTGTGTGTGACTCATAATACCTGAATAAATAACTATAGCACTTTTCCAAAAATATAGGAATTTGAATTATTTTAGCTATTTGGCCCTTTAAGTGTTTTAAAGGTTATTCCACATATCACAAAATACTAAAATACTAATACTTCATCTAGTAGCAGAAGTAGCACAGAGGTGACATTACTAATTAGTTCTGACAAAATACTAAAATACAGTTATTTTTCCACTGAAGAAAAAGTTCATCATGTGTCTGTAAAGGGCACTTTCCACCTCCCATGTATCATACATTTTAACTTTTTTCTTTTTATTTCAACCTTGAGGAGTGCAGGTAATATTTTTGTAAGCTACTGCTAATTTTGAAGGCTCATTCTGGTCAATAGTGGGATTTAGGTCTATAAGTCATTCTGATACATTTGAAAGATTTGACCTAAAAAATTATTATTAAAATAAAAAACTGATAGTTTGAAAAGTAATGTGATCCAAATAGGTGGTCAAACAGTGTGCAAGCATGATTTGTGGTGAAAAGGCTGAAATTTTCTGCATTGAGAAGTAAACCTCTAACGTATTCCAAGTGAAGCTGAGAATGCACCCCTCATTTTTCTGTTCAAGGTTCCACTGTGGCCCTATCACAGCATAGAAGACAGGATGGGTCTCCACAGAAAAGGTAGATAGGAGTAGAACTTCCAGAGCTGTTTTCTACTCTAAAACAATGTACTGCAAGTAGCTTAAAACAAATTTTAGAAAGATTGTGTGAAAAATGTCAAGCTTAAATTTGAATTTCACTGTAAAATTTTCATTTATGCTCAGGGTTAGAATTCTCATTTGAAGGTATGCTTCAAAGCATTTAAATGCACATTGTTATTAGGGAATATCTTACTCCTCTGTGACAGCTAACAATTTTTTTTTCCTTCTCCAAGGGCCTATTTTTACATTAAATTAACAGCAGAGCAAAGGCAAAGATATAGAAGATCTGTTTTATGAAGAGTTTTCCATAATCTAGAACCAAAATCACAAAAAAAAAGCATGGAAATAATCACCCACACTCAAATAACAAGAGCCACAGAAACAAGCTCCATGAAAATCTAATTCTATAGCACCTCACCATCTGAAGTCAGAGTGCTTTTCTGATATGAAAGTAATAGAATAAAACTGCAAGAGGAAATTGGAATTCTAAACATAAGAGAGTGGAACTGAAAATGCAGGATTATATCTTCCTGAATTTACTTGCTTGTGTAGTGATCTGCATACTACTGCTGCATTTGTCTTTGACATACGTGAAATTGAATGTTCCATCAAAACTGACAGTAAATGTACTAGAGGAAAATATTTTTTATTAAGCTCATAATTCAGAACTTTTGCAAACTTACTAGTTTTAAGCTTTTCCAATATTAATTCTTGTCACAGTTTAGTGAAATAAGAAAGAGGATCTGAAAATAAAGCATGGTAAGTTACAAAAAGTACTTAATTAAAACATTGAATGTGTAACTTCAGTTATAGGAACAGTTTCTAGTACTTCTTAAAGGACTTATTTTGTATGTGTTTTACACTTCATTTGATTTGTGCTCTCTCCCTATGCCTCTCTACAATACACATGCAACAATATTGAAATCATTTCAATTTTTACAACACTGTAAAATTGTTCCTGCATTTTCTTATTATCTGAGTTGATGGACTAATTAGAAGCAGTCAAGGTTATACCTAGGTGTTCCAATAAAAAATGATTCTAATTGCCCTGAGATTGAGGATAATTCAATTACAAATCTTTTCAGTTTGATTCATTCCTTTCTTCCTAAGGAATGATTACTTTGATGGGTTTCAGGTAATGGAACTGGGTGTATTAGGAGGGGAATTAAAATATCCTTACAGCTTTAACTAATGTGATTAAGTTTTATGAAGTTTGTTTTTCTTCTTAAAATCTTACAGAGGTCAAGTACTCATGTGATTCCCTTGGAGCAGACGTTGAGATGTTGGTTGAGGACAAGGTAGTAATCTCTTGAAATGTGCCCATTAGTTCTAAAAAAGATTTGAAAAAGTTGTTTCCCACATCACACAACTTTAGTTAATGAACGAAAAATAGCATAATACTTCTTATGTCTGTAATTAGTGACTCTTAGTACATGACCTCTTGTTGGATAACACCCTGTTATTGGTTCACATTTCTGTGATCATTACTGAGTAGATAGTCAGGGCTGACAAATATTTTGAAGTTAAGTTCAAGCCTTTGCTCTGTTAGTGATCTAAACTAACAATATACTTCCTGATCTTCAAGAAAAGATGTCATGAACTAGGACAAGAGAGAGGATTTTTAATTTTTTTTAAAGTTACTGTTTTCCTCATAGAAAATTGTGTCTGTTATAGATTTTGTTTGTTTCTTATTTTTAAAATGGCATGGGTCTAAATGTTTTACACAATCAAAATGGCAATTCATACAAGAAATGCAGTGACTTAGGCCTTTAAAATATTGCTAAAATACATTTCTTACTGGCAACCTGGTACTTGACATATCCGGAAAAGTGCCAAGTGAAAATTCAGCGTCCAAATAAATCATACTGTGTCATGAAATGTACCTTGGAACATGGGCTATACCAATAATGCTTTCAGAACAAACAGTAGAGAGATTCTTTTCACCATTTTTAGACCTGGATCTGCACTGCCATCACTGAAGCAGATGAAGCTCCAGTTAGAGTTAAACATGGCTAGGGATGTTAGGGATAACAGGAAGAGATTTTATAGGCACGTAGCTAATACAAGAAAGACTAGGGACAATGTGGGCCCTCTCCAGAAGCAGGCAGAACTGGCTATCCTGAATTTGGAGAAGGCTGAGGTTCTTAATGACTTCTTTTCCTTGATCTTCACTGGCAAATGCTCTGACCACACCACCCAAGATTTAGAAAGCAGACACAGGGACTGTGAGAATGAAGACCCTAGCCCCACTGTGGGAGAGAATCTGGTTTGAGACCATCTTAAGAACCTGAATGTGCACAAGTCCATGGGACCTGATGAAATCCATCTGCGAGTCCTGCAGGAGATGGCAAATGAAGTTGCTAAGCCACTGCCCATCATATTTGAAAAATCATGGCAGTTGGGTGAAGTTCCCCATGATTGAAAAAAGGGAAATATAACCCCCATTTTCAAAAAGGGGAAAATGGATGACTCAGGGAATTACAGGCCAGTCAGTCTCACCTCTGTGTCTGGCAAAATCTTGGGGCAGATTCTGCTGGAAGACATGCTAAGGCACATGAAAAGCAATAAGGTGCTTAGTGACAGCCAGCATGGCTTCACTAAGGGGAAATCCTGCCTGACCAATTTGGTGGCCTTCTATGATGGGGCTACAGAACTGATGGACAGGTGCAGAGCAGCTGATGTCATCTCCCTGCACTTGTGCAAAGCATTCGACACTGTCCCACATGACATCCTTGTCTCTGAATTGGAGAGACATCAATTTGATAGGTGAACGACACAGTGGATAAAGAACTGGCTGGATGGCTGCACGCAAAGAGATATGCAGACTGTTTGTGGAAGAGCTTTGAGCAGTGACATAACCAACCCTCGGTACTGCAGCTACGTTATTTTCCTGAGCTGATTTTTCAAGTCTACTCCCTTAAAATCAATGCAATCAGAAGTGAAAGCAAAACAAAAACAGATGGCACAGAGGAAAAGCGAACTTAGCAGCACTTTAGAATAAAATAGAATAGAATGAACAGAAGTAAATTATACTTGATTTACCTCTCATTAAGTTATTCCAACTGCAGTACTGGAGCTCATTTTATTTGAGGGCTACTTAAAAATTTAATACACTTAGTTAGATTTAATCAGTATTTTTTACAAGGAATTGATGGAGCAGATGTAGCCACAGTCTCATTCGTTCTTTAACCTTTTATATAGCATCAGATAAGAGTTTTCTTTTATCACAGTGACATAAAGTTTGTTAATGTAGGTAGGTACAACTTGCTTTTTAGATATGATTTATCTGCCTCTGAGCAAGGGGCACTAGTATACACAGCACGTACTAGTAGCACATAACTTTTATGTTGTTGTGCAGTAGTAAGAGTAGCCATGACACCTGTGTATGCTGTCTTATGCTTTTCAATGTGTGCTCACTACTAATGAAGAGTCTCCAGAATTTTTGTCTCGCAGCACCAACAATCAGAAGGCTAAAAGTGCTCAGTCTGTATACCCAGACACTTTTACTGTCCTCTGTAGTATTTATCAGAATGATAAATTTATTTTTTTAACAAAAAATCAAAGTACATTTAAATTTCTATCACGGAAAGTCCATTGCAAAACCAGATATTTCACCACAGCAAGTTTTCACTTTAAGCTAGAGATCAGATATCAAATTGGCCTTAAGACAGTGTTAAGGGTTTGGAAGTACCTAAAACTGGGTATAAGAACCTGATCAACTTCAGAAATTACCATCTGAAAGGCATGCTACTTTATCTCAGTTATTGTCAAATGTCACAGGCTAAAAAGTTTAGTTCTCACAGTTTAGACGAAATCATAATCCAAGCAATTTATTGATATATTATCACTACTTAATTTTGGGTAATAAGTAAATTACACATTTAGAATCAATATCAACAAAAAAAAAAAGATAAGCTTCTGCAGGAGGATGATAGTAATAGTGAGAGAAAAAAAGGTTCTCTGAAATAAATAGCTTCTCCGTGATTTTATCTTAGTGCAATTTTGATTTTTTGTTTTTTTAAATGTTTCTGTTCTTAAGTACCATTACAAATACAGAAAACCTAGGAAGCCACTTTGTAAAAAGTGTGATCCCCATGCAACCATAAAAGCTCATTTTTTCTTTTATAAGGCAGCTAAGTGTTTCAATTCAGGTAAGAAATGAAAGAACTAAAAAGAAAAGTGTTGTAATTAAGTCATTTGCTTTCCTTTCTGGGTAGACTAAAATCCACTTACGTGTAAGAAGCACAAACTTAAGTAAATATGCAGTCAATAAAGAAAAGAAATATATGTTAATTTTAATTAAAGGCATCTGTTCATGGAGCAGTTGCGTTTTTTCAGGATCTTGTTTGTTATCTTCAGAAAGGGATTTTAAATTAGTGCAAAGACATTTCTGCTACTTGAGAATAGTCTTCACATAAGTCCTCAAAATCCACTTTTCAGAGGCCTTGATTTTGTTGTTTGAAACTCTTCTTTTACCGACTGCCTTCAAATGAAGGTCTAGAAAACAATGAATGAGATGGCCTTCAGAGATTACTCTAATTTAAACTCAAAATTTTCAACAGAATTAAGCACTTACAGGAGTATATTAAAGTCCTGATTCTGGGATTGAGCCTAGGTCCAAGTCAAGAGCATGGACATGATAAAACTTTTAGTAATCATCCTGGACATCATCTATAAAGCATTGTGTAGCGCTGCTGTGAACAGGTTCCTCCCATCTTATCATGTGCTTGTTCATTTTTATCTAAAAATTAGCCAGCTCATTGTAATGGCCACACTAGCCAAGTACTGCTATCTTTGCTTTATTATTCCTATCTAAGGAATTCATGCTTATGATCCATTTTGACTTATATGGAGTCTCTGCATTTATTATATTCACTTCAAACTAAAGTTATTCTACTTGACTGTTTAAATGTGCCTTAATTACATGAATAGAACTATAGCCAGATTCCTGAATCAGTGCGGATTAAAATGTCATTTCACAGCCAAACAGAAACATGTTCCCAATCACTGCACTTGAATTACTGTTATGTAGCTTGGGGCTTGTATTAAAATCACTGAATAATTGCAATCAGATTATTATAATCAAGTACAGGAGCAATAATTGCAGGTTACAGTCATTCTAAGCTGCCCTGAAAGTCCCATATACTGATCATATGCATATTAAAAGTTTATATTAGTGATAAAATTAATGAACAGGATTGTAAGCTCCTGTCTGTGAGATAGGTGTCACATATCCTACCATACAGGGAGTTGTATTTAGCATAGCAAGGACCTCCAGCCTATTTACACTCTCTTTTTTTTGTGCTCACATCAGAAAGCTATCAACAAAGGAGAGGGGGGAAAGAATCCCCCATCTATCTGCAAAATAATCTGCTGGTTTACTGCATCCAAATTTAAGTATTCCTTAAAGATGTTATCATTTCCCATTATAAGACTTACCCAGGAGCATCATTTATACCCTATTTCTTATACTGACTAATACAGAATCATAGTTAGGGTTGGAAAGGACCTTAAAATCATCTAGTGCCAACCCCCCTGCCATGGGCAGGTATACCTCACACTAAACCATATCACCCAAGGCTTCATCCAACCTAGCCTTGAACACTGCCAGGGATGGAGCCTTCACTACCTCCCTGGGCAACCCATTCCAGTACCTCACCACCCTAACAGTAAAGAATTTCTTCCTTATATCCAGTCTAAACCTCTGCTGTTTAAGTTTCAACCCGTTACCCCTTGTCCTATCACTACAGTCCCTAATGAATAGTCCCTCACCAAATTTTGCAAAAGACAGAGAGAATATTAAACTTTGTCAACATGAGGACATTAGAGACAAAAACATTATGTTTTATATTGGCGGGCAATTGGAGGACAGCATGGAGCGGAAATTCATTTAGGACAGAGAAAAAGAATTACAAAAACCTGTCTAACTTGCTTCATATCATCTTGTTTTGGAAAGGCCTTAAAGTAAATATGTATTTCTGTTTCCTGAGAACTATAATAAAAACAGAATTCCATGCCATCTTAATATTCTGCTTAAAAGGCAAAAACTTTACTGTTTTGACTACAATAATCTTGTTCTTTGAATTGAACAATGAGTATGGCATGGGATATATGAACTGGATTGAAACAGTCTCTGTCTAAAATTAAACCCTGAAACTGAAGGAAGAAGGAGGCCTCTTATCATAGAGAAATGTCTTATGAACATGTATGCTAACCACAAAATAATTTCATTATGGTTCTGTAAAGGAACAGAAGCACAAGTGCAAGAGGAAGATTATCAAGGATGAACAGAGAGCATGCAAAGGGACCATGGAAAGAAACATGATGGTCAGGGTTTCATGCCCCCAAAGAAGAATTTTCTCAGGGCTTTTATTCAGTCATGTAGCAGGGGATAAATTTATGACAATTAAATGTGAATAAATAAGAAAAATACATTTGCAAGCACTAGATGGACCACCAGACCACTCTTTTGTCAGCCTCACAGACTTTCTACGGCCACTGCTACAGCCAGCATAACCCATATAAAAGACCAACCAAACATCCAGATGCTGCTACTGGAAAATGGCTTGCTATGGCTCCTCATCAGGGCTGCATAGCTGCCAGGAGTGCAGAGTTCAGAATGGTGCTAGACCAAGAATCTTAGGTGCTAGACCAAGGAGAAGGGAAGTAGGAACATGAATGGGGCTGCAACACAGGCTCCAGGAGGAGGAGGTGCAGTGCTATGTGGGTGACAAAATCTGGGAATGCCCACTGAAACTTCTGAACATGAATTATACAAGTTCACTTAGCAAGAGATAGTTATCTGTTTAATTACTGACATCTAACATCTATAATGAGATCCCACAGTATCATCTTCTGAGAGCTTAGAAAAGGTTCAGGAGCCTGCGAAACCTGGATCTCACCCATACACAAGAAGATTGTGTTCAGCTTCTGTGAGTGAACAGGTTGTCTTGGGCACCAGGAAGGATTACGCCCTTTCTATCCATTGTGTTAAGAGAGGGCAAAAATGGATAAATTAAACTGTCAACACATTTCACAGAATTCTTTAAAAAATAGTGCCCAGCAAAACTTCATGATACAGTGGTTTACATTACCACCTTTAATGAAACATATCTCAATGAAAAGGGCAGATGTATGGATTTTCACTTGCAAGCATAATAAGATCAATTATTTACACAGAATTGCTGACATATACTTCACCTCACCCCCATAACACACATAAAAGTATTATGTTTTTCTCCAAGAAACTCACAAAGGAAAAATTGTGACAGTAAGAATTTTGCTTGGGAAGAAAAGAAATTATAAACCCTTAAGTTTAAACTGCCTACAGAGGTCAGGAACACTCCCAGAGTGTAAATAATCATGGATTTAATGGTACTGAAGAACACCTCAGCTGCAGAGAAAAAGTATTGGTTTCTTCTCAAGCAGCATGAACAGCCTTTCTGGCCCCTTGTTCCTGTAGATGCACAAGTATAGGTGTCTTGAAGTGTTTTCAGCAAATTCATGCCAGTTATTCACCAGACTCTGTGCAGGCTCTGTACAGGGAATAAAGAGCTGACATGTCACGGCTATATTTTAGAGAAGAGCAAAGGAGTCCATGGATAATGAACTATTGTATTCAGAAACTTTTTTTAATCTGTGCAAATACTTCAGCACTCCTCTGTCAGAAGGACATTTGCTGGGTTTGGAGATTTTTGCAGAGAAGAACCCTGTTGTACTTGAAGCTGTGTAACAAACAACAGTTGTGTTTGCAGTAGAGGGGTTATATCATGGAGAAAGCCCTCTCCCTGCTCTATATGCATAAATCTAGGCTGATGACCCACGAATGTGGGCTTAGTAGACACCTGCAAGTTTCTAGCAATGGGAAGAGATTATTTTTTTCCCACATCTTTCACGTATTTTCTTTTGAAGGTTTGCGGTTTGCAGTATTTGGTTCAGTTCACAAGAAAAAGCTACATTTTTGATGTAACAGCAAACTGTTGAACATAAGAACCTCATTGATAGATATTGGACTTATCACTACTACACTTCTGCCTACAGATTTATTTTTTTTCTTTCATTTCTGCTTCCTTAACACACACTATATATATAATTGCCATCCTCTAAAAAGCAACCTTAACATCAGAAATTTCAGACCAATTATATTTTTTAGATTGATTTGTTAGTTCCAGTGTCCCACAGCTTTCCAGATGATCAAGAATGAAGGTCAATTTTTATCTTAGTGTTTGCCAATATATGGAAAATTCAGGTAAATAATTTACTCTTCTGATCTTTGTGATTCTGGATATAACATAGAACATTCTTGAAAACTGTAACATCTGATCTTTTGTCATATGAAAGAAAAACAGATGGAAAAGAGCCAAACTAATACTATTCTTCAGTCTGAAATGTTTCTGCATTTCTGTCAGTCAGAAGTGGAGTCAGTGATCTACTGAAAAGAAATTTTTGTACAATCATTAAGGGTGCTGGCACAACAATACCCCTATTCTCTACATTTGCTTGAGGTTTCGTGTGTCATGCTTGTACTTCAAGGCAGAAAAGGGTGAAGACACACATGCAAAAGACAATTATTTTCAGATGCAGGAAAAAATCACTCCAGTTAACCCATTCAAAACTTGTTGATGGAGAAAAAACTCTCTGATACTTTTTTTTTTTTTTAGGACAAAGTAAAATGTAAATGTCACAGAATTAATCTTTTGTTTTCAATGTCTTTAAGGAATTGTTTAATGTATAGTTTCCATAATATGAATTTTGGGAAAACCTTGACTGTTGCTGAGTCAGTATTGCAGGGTTACTTTATATTATAATTTCTTTAAGTTGCTGTTTTGGCAAAATATGAACAATAACCACAATCACCTTCATGTGCCTTTAGAATAAAATTAAAGCACAGTTCCCCTGGAACTGCAGAAGAATCTGAATTTTGAAGACTTCATTGCAATATGCTTCATGAGCAAACAGCCTCAGTAAGATTCCTTGCCATCTGAATTTTATACAAAAGTCCTCAAGCAGTTCTTCTTCAGGGTAGCTGAAGTTGAAGAGATAAATTCAGTATGATTAAATGATGACACCATATTTTGATGGCAAAACAGAAATTTTCACTAGTGCTTGTAGACCCTTTGCCTTAATAAACTTTATATGACTAAAATGAGCTAGTATCTGTAGAGAAGACAAAGGTGTCAGAGGGTCCATAACCTGGAAGTAAAGTTTATCTGTTCTGCTCAAGCACAGAGTATGGAATTGTCTTAAAGTGCAACATGTGGTTTGACTAGTGGTGGGATTTCTTTAGTTTTAGAAAAATAATTTTGGCCTGGGATGCATTAGTAATGCCATTACTTCCTTTGAGAAATGTGTTTTAATATCAAATAGTATACAATAAAGTGGATATTGAATTGCAATGTAGTGACTTATACTTTTGAAGAATGTCACATCAGTCATCCCATAAGGATATTGAGACACTGTTTTGTGATATACTTAAATCAGTGGTACGACAGACCTCAATATGATACTGTACAGCTTTCAAACTGAAACTGAGTAGTCAAGCCAAATGCTATGAGCATGACTTATTTTTCAGCAAATTTCCACATAAATACCAATCTCCCTTTAGGGCTACTCTCTGTGTAATAATGTTTCTTTCATGAACTGTTATACAGAGAGAATGTAATAGAAATTAAAGATCTAAGTTTAAAAGGTTTAAAGTTAAGACTGTAACAGTAATGGAAATAATGTAAATAACTTGATTATGTCTGAGGTGCACCTCAGCATTTAGAAGAACGAAGAATATTGTCAGGCTACTTGTAAGACAGCATGGTGAGCATGTTATCCAAGGTTACTCCTCTCTCCACAATCTTCCTCCTGGCATGAGCCCACAGCTGTCAGTAGTGTTGCAAGCATGTACAGTCATCTCTTGTCCCGTGCAATGCTTATGGTGCTGTTCCAGTCCTGCCCTGAGTGCTACTTCTCAGCCCATGTGCACCTCAGAAACACAGTTCAGAAATCTCTGTGGTTCCCCTAGGATGGCATGGTGTAATATGGTCCTTGGCTTTACCCACCCCTATCAAATACTAAGGATCTGCTAGTCACGTTTGTCTGTTATGTATGCTTTGATGTATAACATCTGAAGTAAGAGGCTTTCTCCATTGCTCTGGAGATAAACTAAGTCTCTATTTCTGCCTATGGAAGTTCCAGACCTTCAGTGAAGGCATCTGATAACTAAGGTTGGAGGATCATGTTCCTCTTAACAGGGCAGCTGGACTACCTCCAAATCTTCGTAAATCTGAATTTTTGTTAATTTGGCCATTCTGTCCTAGAAGCTATTTTAGTCCTATTGCTTTAAACCCTTCCTACATCCACTGTAAACTTTGGGATTCTACTTATTAAACAGATGATAGCAAACAAAACTTTGAAGGAATGATCATCCCTTTTAGAGTTTCAGCTGTGAATTACTGAAATATGAGAAAATACAAGAACCTTTCTTCACAGTTTTGTCCACAGCAACATAGCACACCTTCCACTTTTCCCAACCTGAAGTTACTGAAAGCAAACCACATAAGTCAGTTGTGTCATCACCTTTGGTGCTCGTAATGGGTCATGCACACACACAGTTTTGAAGACTTTGCTAGAACCCTCCTTCACCTCTTTCTTTATTTTCCACTAATGTCTAGCTATTGTCTTGATCATGACAAAATAATTTTGCATTTATAAATTGCTGATGATTTTCCATTACAATCTTTTTCAGCAGCAGCCAAAGTGTTTCAGCATCTAGATCACATCCAAACACATAATAGAATTTGAATTCAACAGCAGGCCCAAGCAATCTAGTTTCTTTAAAACATAAATTTCTCCCAGTTTCTACATGGTAAAATTATGATGATCATTCTGCTTTCAAAATCAAAACTGCAAACATAGCAAATAAACTTTTATTTTTTTTTTCAACATAAAAAAAACAAACTACATTATCATATGGATGGACTTTTAAGAGGGCTCTAATTTAGATTTCACCAGCATTCTTCTGGTAGACAGAGGGTGGTTATCAGCCGTTATCTTAAATATAATGTGTCCTTTAGAACAATAATAAAACCAACTGAGAATCAGCTCTGCCACTCAAAGGAATGATGGGGGAGGGAAGAATGAGGAATAGCAGAATAAAGACCACATTTTAGGGGAGATGATATTAAAAAAAAATATCAGTGATGCACTTCTAGCAACTTTAGCCTTATAATGTTTCATCCTGTTCCCAATTCAGTAAACAGCTAAAATTAGCACAATAATTTGGAACTTATGGTATAAAACAATACGTGGAAAAATTGGACAGAGCAGGGCTCCCAATGAATCTGAGTTCTATTGATTAACACTAGTTTTTGAAATGTTAATTAGTTTTACACTTAACAGCTTGTCATTGTCTAAAAGGGTGTAGGAGCAAACCTTCCAGAGTGAAGGCTGGGGAGTTTTTAACTCCTTGGTGACAGGAATTGGCACACACTCCTTTGCTCTCAATAACACCATGAGCAGACAAGAATTAATTAGCGTTGGTGATCAGTAAGACAAAAGATTGTAAGTATCTGAATTAGTTCGCAATGCCAAGAGGGTGAAAGAAATATTAAGAAAATTAAGATGTGCAGAGTAGTTAGTGTCCACAAACTAACTTGATCTCCCTTGTCAGGACTGAGAACTTTAACAAAATGTGACATTTTCTCCCCATAAGAATGATATCTAACCATGTCTGCAGTTGCTTTGTTCATTGAAGTGCAATTGAAGTGCAACTTGATGGCACGTTCATGACTGCAATGTATACGAAATTGAAGAAAGTAGAAGGGATCAGATAATGATGATGTAGGAATATGTTTATTCATTGTATATTTCAGTTTAAATCATAGCTTTGAAATGTTTGAAAATATAGGCAGCATACATATATTTTCCTCATATTTTTCCATGTCTCCAATGAGCTAAAATTTGTAATAAAAGAAAATTTTTTGACTCGATTACATTTCTTCCTGTGCATCATACACAAACTACAATCTTGCTGGTGGCACCCTCAGATGTTACACTATAGATTTATCAGGTGGATGTGAAAAATCACAGAGCAGGGAGGTAGAACCAGCCCAGCTGGCTTTTCACACAGGCCAGTAACTAGCTGAGCACAAAATGCTGAACAACCTTCATCCCCCAAAAGTCACATCCCTGGAGCAGGGACAGGAACAGGCTGTGTTGCTGCCTGCTTTGCATGTGTTTCAGCAAGCTCCGTTCTTCCAGTCTGTAAGTAGAGCAAATTTCTTGCTCACTAAGTTCATGTATACATTTTCAGTTACCAGAGAAGTGCAAAAAATACAAAGTTAAATTTGAATTAGACAAACCCATAAACACTCCATTTAGGTTTCAGGTTGGCCACAAAGCTCAGAGAACTTGGCAAAGCAAATACAGCATCTTCCCACTGTCTGTGCTAAGGGAGCGACATGCCGTCGTGTGGAAGTAGTCTTGGCTTGTCCCTGTAGTTTGCTGAACACCTTTCTAGATTATTGCAATTTGCAGCATTTGACAGATTCCAGCAAAAATAGAAATTCTTTTAGTGGTTCAAGTTTCTGTGTGAAGATTTCAACCAGTTTCACTTTGCAAACAGGCCAAATTGTTTCCAAATGCAGAATTTCTGGTGTAGAGGATTTTTTATTTTATTTTTATTGTTTTGCTCAGGGGGATGCTCTGGTAGTGGTTACTTTACTGAGAAACACTATCTATGCTGCAAATTATTTTACATCTTTTTTTTTTTTTCATGTGTCTTTCCTCCCCTCCCATGAGGTTTTTGGGGTTAGTAAATTCCAAGTGAACTTTGCTTAATTATGGAACATGGTACTTCTGAAAATGCTCTCAGTTCCTCTCTTTCCCAGAAAAACTCAGCTAAGGGAAATGGGACATGTAAAAAAAACATGACAGAAGATGAAACACTTTTATGGAAAAAGTAACCTTATTGTGTTCATAAGCCTACAAATACCAAGTCTTCATTCTTTGACATGCACATTTTCAAAAGAAACAAAAAACTGGAAATGTTTTTTGAAGCTGCATAAGCTGCATTATCTGTGGACAACGTGGATATAATACTACATTGGTCAGCAGCTACAATGTAAAAGGTAATGTGTAAATGTTTTATGTGCTTCTTAGAACTATAAAGGAAATGTGAGTGGATTTTAAACATTTTGATTAGCACCACAAAGATTTTAATGCTTTATTTAAACAGTTTGCTATAGGGCAAATACATTTGGTAGACAAGTAAAATGAAAGCACAGGCATCAGTTTCCCTGTTTTCTATTAAGTAATGTTGCGAAGTAAGCAGAAGTTGGATTCAGATATCAGATAATTATCTCCACACTATGTGTCACAGTAAATAATTTTAATTGGTTTAACTTCAGGGACCATTACTGGCCTAATTAGAAACATGAAAAGGCTACAAGTATTAGGAAATATCCTGAAGGAATGAGAACATTAGCAATTCTGTCAAACCATTTTAAAAATAGTACACAGTAGCAGTCACATTTCAGTAAAAGGCAGATTACTTGAAAGGTGCTTTTAGGAGAACAGTACTTGTGGGTTTGTAATAAGAGAAGACAATGGGCAAGCATAGAGAATTGTAATTGTGTGGTTTTGAAGTCTGGGGCTGAGAAAAGAAAAATGTTAATGAATAAAAACTCGTACAAAAATGGCTGCATCATCTGGATGAGTAATGTGGTTGGGTCCTCATTCTCTTTCCTGCAGTGTTTCATATAATGTGCCTGAGGTGGTGCAAGAAATACTACAGAGGAAAATTTTTATGACAAGCTTAGGGAAATGAGCATGTGATTAGTGTTATGCTCCACATTTGTAAATAGAGGAAGGGTAAACAGTTATGGGGAAGGAATGAGGGTGGGGACACCAGATCACCTAGGATGTTTTTACTGCTGAAGAACAGCATCAAAGATTTAAACAGCACAGGCTGCTTGAACAGTTGATCAACACCTGCCAATATAACAGCAAATGATATTTTTATTGGTATTTATATTAGTACTGCAAAGCTATGGAGATGTAAAATATATGTATACTCTTCCCACTATTAATCTCTATTCTACTCTTAAACTGTGGTAATTCCACTATACACACAAAAATACATTCCCAGTGTTGTCATCAAAATCTTAATAACATTCCATGGCAATTTTATAGGCTGTTCACCAGCTGATGAGAATCTTTTTGTATTTTTATCTAGTTTCAGTGAGCATTATTTTGTTCTACTAGAAAAAGGGCTTAGTCTACCTTTTTTGTAACTCTACTTTGTCAGGTCTTTTTGTCCCTTATGAAAGAAGAAAGGTTCAATCCTTACAGATTCTCTGCATAGTATAGGCTTGATCTACCTGAGTTTTCCTTTGCCTGCTTCTAAATAATGCTTTAGAGAGGCATCATCACAAACCCAAACACACTGTATGAAGGTACATCATTTTCCACCAACATGATTTTCAGTTTATCTTCTGTTCCTTCTCTTGCATCATCTGATTTACATTTTTCAAGTCTATTATCTATTGAACAAATATTCCAATTGATTTAGCAATTGTTTTCCTTATTGGAGAGTGCTTACTATGCTTAAAATGTGCAAAAAGCTAATAGATCACACATGAGATACAAACATAACTTCATCTAGTACACTGTTGTGAACACAAGGAAGCAGTGAAATTGCTGAAACTACTGAAACTAAGAGCTGTTTGAGGGAATGAATGCATATGTAAAGCTCTGATTTTGTCAGACTAATGAATACACTTAGAGAAAGGAATTTTAGCAGAATAACTTTTTGTGGCTGCTTAGCTTTCAAGATATTTTTTCTGAAAGTTTTAAAATGGTTCCTGGTATCTTTTTCTACTTACCCTGAAATTATATCACAGCAGCAGGTTAGGAGTATGCAAGATTTAGGATATGTATAGTAAGACTTTTGCTTTGATGACCTCAGGTAAAAATTCTTACAGCCAGAGCACAGACCATCCCACCTGTACTCTTGATAAATATGACCTCCTGGTGAGGTCTGTGGGAAGCTATTGCAACACAGGCTGACTTTTGGCTCCTACCTCACCCCACTGAACAAGAACATGTCCCCAACTTAAAACTCAAGTGCTCGATCATGTGCCAAGTTCCACATTTTGAAACAATCATTCCTCCATTATTACACAGAAGCCACTGCCCCTTCAAGCATTAAAGAAAGAAAATAAAAATTATATATAGAGAAATAATACATATCTATAAAGATCTAAAAATCACATTTAGCATGAACAATAAGGAAAAGCACTGATTTTTGCACACAAGACCACATAAAAGACAAGAACCAGTCAATTCAAGCTATGTTATAGGCACAGAGACCAGGTGGAAGAATGATGACATTACCCATGGTTGTTGGGAGCCTCCAGTTGTCACTGGGAATATGGAGAGGTGAGAAAAGGATTGGGTGTGCTCCCTTCATCCTGTAAAGGAATCTTTGTAAAAAGTATCAGAAATCACTGGCTATGTAGATGAAGAGAAGGGAAAAAGAGTGAGAAATGGTGAATTCCTGTCCTGTCTAGACCTACATATAAAGAAGGCAGGATAATAAAAAAGGAGAACAGGGACAACACAAAATGGGGATGAAAAAACTTTTAATCTTCACCTTGTGACCACGTCCTCAGAGAAGGTACTCATTATATCACTGGATGTGTAGACTAGAACTTAATTTAGTGCAAATTTTTTGGACTAGGTAGCTAATCTATGGCTGTGTGGCCAACCTAACAAGCTTCAGACAGAATATTCAATAATTAGCTTAGTGAAAGTCTCATACAAAAATGAAGTAGAAATGTAAAGGCCATCTCCAAGAGAATATGAGCGCTCCACATGTCCTGACCCTCTGTGTACATAGAGCTTTGTGCCAGTATCCATGGACGTGGAGGTAAAGCACAGGCTGTGTGGCTCACGAACATATGACAATATGGTATGGCCCAATATCAGTCTGTTCTTGCAACTCTGGAATGTAGGATACATGATCAGATTCCTTCTGTTACCATGTGCAACACTTGCAAAAGACCGGTCACATTCCACAATCCTTAACTTTGTGTCAGCGTTCCTGAAGAATCATAGAATCACAGAATCACAGAATCCCAAGGGTTGGAAGAGACCTCAAAAGATCATCTAGTCCAACCCCCCTGCAAGAGCAGGGTAACCTAGAGTACATCACACAAAAACTTCTCCAGGCTGGCCTTGAATATCTCCAACGTAGGAGACTCCACAACCCCCCTGGGCAACCTGTTCCAGTGCTCTGTCACTCTTACAGTAAAGAAGTTCTTCCTGATGTTAACGTGGAACCTCCTATGCTCCAGTTTACACCCATTGCCCCTTGTCCTATCACTGGATATCACTGAAGAAAGCCTAGCTCCATCATCCTGACACCCACCCTTTACATATTTGTAAGCACTGATGAGGTCACCCCTCAGTCTCCTCTTCTCCAAGCTGAAGAGACCCAGCTCCCTCAGCCTCTCCTCATAAGGGAGGTGTTCCACTCCCTTCATCATCTTTGTGGCTCTGCGCTGGACTCTTTCAAGCAATTCCCTGTCCTTCTTGAACTGAAGGGCCCAGAACTGGACACAGTATTCCAGATGCGGCCTCACCAAGGCAGAGTAGAAGGGGAGGAGAACCTCTCTTGCCCTACTAACCACACCCTTTCTATTGCACCCTAGGATGCCATTTGCCTTCTTGGCCACAAGGGCACATTGCTGGCTCATGGTCATCCTCCTATCCACCAGGACCCTCAGGTCCCTTTCCCCTTCACTCCTTTCCAGCAGGTCAACCCCCAACCTGTACTGGTACATGGGGTTGTTCTTCCCCAGATGCAAGACTCTACACTTGCTCTTGTTGAATTTCATCAAGTTTCTCCCTGCCCAACTCTCCAGCCTGTCCAGGTCTCACTGAATGACAACACAGCCTTCTGGTGTGTCAGCCACTCCTCCCAGTTTAGTGCCATCAGAGAACTTGCTGAGGGTACACTCAGTTCCCTCATCCAGGTCGTTGATGAAAATATTAAACAGTACTGGTCCCAGCACTGACCCCTGAGGGGCTCCAGTAGTCACAGACCTCCAGCTAGATTCTGTGCCATTGACCACAACTCTCTGCCTTCTTCCTTTCAACCATGTCGTGGTTTAAACTAAATCTGCACAGTTCCCCCTTTGTCTCCCCTCCCCCCCCCCTCACCTTCCCACTCCCGGAGGGATGGGAAGGAGAGCCAGAGGAATACAACTCCCATGGATTGAGGTAAAATCAGTCCAGCAATCAAGGTATAACAGAAATCACTACCGCTACCAATAACAAATCAATGTTAGAGGAGACAAAAAGGGAGAGAGAATAGGATACCACCCACCGCCACGAGGCCAGCCTGGAAGAGAGAGAGCTCCCCCCTCCCCTCCTGGCCAGCTTCCAGTTGCCTCCCCGAGCCCAGCCTGGCGTGTTAACCTCTTCCCTCCCAGCCAGCTTCCAGTCCCCTCCCCGAGCAGGACGTGCTGTGGTATGGAATACCTCCCTGACTAGCCCAGACCAGGCGCCCTATCTCTCCCTCCTCCCTGGCAGATCATGAGCTACTGCTGAACCCATGACAAACCAGTTCTTGATCCACCTCACTACCTGATCATCAAGCCCACACTTTCTTAGCTTATCTATGAGAATGCTGTGGGAGACATTATCAAATGCCTTACTTAAATCAAGAAAAACCACATCTACCGCTCTACCATCATCCCTCCACCTAGTCACTTCCTCATAGAAGGCTATAAGGTTGATCAAACATGACTTCCCCCTGGTAAAACCATGTTGGCTGTTCTTAATAACCCCCTCATCCTTAATATACCTAGAGATGGAGTCAAGAATAAGTTGTTCCATCACCTTTCCAGGGACGGAGGTAAGGCTGACTGGTCTATAATTACCTGGGTCCTCCTTCTTGCCTTTCTTATAGACTGGTGTGACATTTGCCATCTTCCAATCCTCAGGCACCTCCCCTCTTTCCCACGATTTACCAAAGATTATGGAGAGTGGCCTAGCAATGACCTCTGCCAGCTCCCTCAGCACCCGTGGGAGCATTCCATCCGGACCCATTGATTTATAGATGTCCAGATTGCATAGCTGATCCCTAACCCAATCCTCATCTACCAAAGCAAACTCCTCCTTTGTCCTGACTCCTTCTGGGGCTACAGGAATCTTGGGCCCCTGGGGAGAGTCTGCAGGAGTAAAGACAGAGGCAAAGAAAGCATTCAGCACTTCTGCCTTCTTTGTATCCTCTGTCTCCAGGGCACCCACCTCGTTCAACAGTGGGCTTATATTGCCTCTTGTGTTAGTTTTATTTGCTATGCATTTGAAGAAGCCCTTTCTATTGTACTTAATCTGACTAGCAAGATTAATTTCCAAGGAGGCCTTAGCTGTCCTAATTGCCTCCCTACATCCTCTAACAACTGTCCTATATTCCTCCCAAGCAGCCAGCCCCTCTTTCCATAACCCATAGATTCTCCTTTTCCACTTGAGCTTGCCCAGCAGCTCCTTGTTTAACCACACTGGTCTCCTAGATCCCTTACTTGATTTCCTACTCATTGGGATGCTCTGATCCTGAGCTTGGAAGAAGTGGTCCTTGAATGCTGACCAACTATCATGAGCTCCTTTACCACCTAGTACCCTTTCCCATGGGACTTCCCTTAGCAGTTGATTGAACAGGCCAAAGTTGGCCCTTTTGAAATCCAGAACTGTGGCCTTGCTAGGTATTCTATTCCTCCCACACAGGATCCTAAACTCCACCATCTCATGGTCACTGCAGCCAAGGCTGCCATTGACCATCACCACTTCAACCAAACCGTCCTTGTTGGTGAGTACTAAATCTAGCAACGCTCCTCTCCTAGTTGGTTTGTCCACCATTTGCATTAAGAAGTTATCGTCAATGCACTGGAGGAACCTCCTAGACTGCGAATGATTGGCTGTGTGAGTCTTCCAGCAAATATCAGGGTAGTTAAAATCCCCCATGAGGACTAAGGCATGTAGTCGCGAGGCTACTTCCAGTTGCCTGTAGAAAGCCTCATCAACTTCTTCGTCCTGATCAGGAGGTCTATAATAGACTCCCACAACTGTATCACCCGTACCAGCCTGTCCCTTAATTCGTACCCACAGACATTCCACTTTCTCCTCATCTGCCCCTGGACAGAACTCAATACATTCTAGTCGCTCTCTCACATAAAGAGCAACTCCACCACCTCGCTTTGCTGACCTGTCTTTCCTAAAAAGAACATAGCCATCCATGAGCACATTCCAGTCATGTGAGCTGTCCCACCATGTCTCTGTAATTGCCACTAGGTCATAACCTTTAGACCACACACAGACTTCTAACTCCTGCTGTTTATTCCCCATGCTGCGTGCATTGGTGTACAGGCATTTCAGGGAGCGAGCAGAGCATGCTGATGGCACCCCTGGGAGGTGGGAGGCCTTTTGGTCTTCATTAAGAGTAGGACAATACCTCACTAGTTCAGCTACGACCCCCTTGCACTTTGAATCTAACCTGAAGCTCTGTGAGTTAGCTCTGCTAACTCTTGTCTTAGTACCCTTTTTCACCTGTGGGACAGGGTCTAAACTATCCTTTCCCACAAATGAAACAGTAGATTGATAGTCCTCCCTAGTCCGCCATCCTTCAAGCCCTAGCATGTTTCTCCTGGGCTTGTCCCTAACAGGCTCAGTTAAATCCCCTCCCCCCTTCATATCTAGTTTAAAGCCCTGTCAATAAGCCCTGCTAACCCCTGCCCCAAAACCCTTTTCTCCCTCTGGGACTAGTGTATCCCACCTGCCACCAGCAAACCAGGTGTCTCATACAGCAAAGGAGAATGCAGTAGCTATGTCCAGGCCCATCTCTAAGAGAACAGCAGTGCTTCCCATGGGCGTGTCCAGATCCTCACTTTTCCAACACCTTCAAAATGGGGGACAGTATTAAGAAACAAAACAGCAGACTCCCTCAGAAGCAGTGCACAAACCCACTGCCTCAGCATCTCCCAAGGTCACACTAAGGCTCTCAGCCCCACCTTTCCCAGGCAGACAAGCAAAACCCTTCCCCTACTGATTAGATTCACCAACAGCCCCCTCATAAATTTTATGGGAATGTACTCAGCTTTCAACCAAGAGCCGCTGTCATTTCTGATATTTATCTTTGTGTCAGTGTGTCTGGACATGGTGGTGAATCAGTGGCAGTGTGATTGATGATGGAGGTCACTGTGGTCTGATCTTATCTCTACCTCTTCTTGCGCTTCCAAACTGTGGGATACTTGGTTAGCTTCCTCATGTAACCATATGGAACACCTTCCCAGAGTTCTGCCACGTTCTTGAAAAGGTAACATTGCGTTGGTGTCCTTGAAGAAGGTTTGCAATCTTTGGGTCTCTGCTTCTTCCCCTTGTTTCACCATTGTGTGGTCCAGTGTCTCTCTTGCCTTGCAGCTCTGGAATGCAGGATTCTTGCTCAGCTTCCCTCTGTCACCATGTGAACACCTTGCAAAAATTCCGTCACCTTCCACAATCCTTAACTTTGTGTCAGGGTTCTTGAAGAATGCAGTAGCTATGTCCAGGCAAATCTCTAGGAGAACAGCAGTGCTTAACATGGCTGTGTCCAGATCTTCACTTTTCCTGCAGGTCCAAAAATTGGGACAGTATTAAAAAACAAATCAGCAGACTCCCCCACATGCCATGCATTAAACCACTGCCTCAGCCTCTTGCAGTCTCACACCAAGGCTCTCAGCCACACCTTTACCAGGCAGACAGGAAAAACCCATCCCATACTGATTAGATTCAACAACAGTCACCTCATGAATTTAATGGGAATGTATTGGGGTTTGAACCAAGAACCGCAGTCTACTCTGATAATTAGCTTTGTGTCAGTGTGCCTGGATGTGGCTGTGTGAATGCTCATGGAGGGCACAATGGTCTACCCTCATCTCTCCCTCCTATTGCACTTCCAAAACAGAGGATACTTGGATAGATTCCTCCTGTAACCAAGTTGAACACCTTCCTATATTCCTGCCCTCTTTTTGAATCCTTAACTTTGTGGCAGTGTCCTTGAAGTAGGTTTGCAATCTGTGGATCTCTGCTTCTTCACCTTGTTTCACCATTGTGTGGTCCTGTGTCCCTCTCTCACCTTGGAGCGCTGGAATGCAAAATTCTTGATCAGCTTCCCTCTGTCACGATAGGTAATGTCTTCCCAGTGTTATATCCCTTTCTAGAATTCTTAACTTTTTGGCAGTGTCCTTCAACATGGCATTGAATTTGTTCCTCTCTTCCTTATGAGCATTTGCACTAAACCACTGCCTCAGCCTCTCCCAGTCTTGTAGTTGTAGTGATCAATAAGCTCCTCCCCAGCCTTCTCTTCTGCAAACTAACCCCCACAGGTCCCTCAGTCATTCCCCGTCAGACTTATGCTCCAGGGCCTTCCCTATCTCCTTTGCCCTACTCTTTACCCACTCCAGCACCTCAATGTCTTTCTTGCACTGAGGACCCCAGAACTGAAAATGGGATTCAAGGTTTGATCACACCATTGCCCAGTACAGGTGAATGATTACTGCTCTGGCCACACTACTAGTGATATAAATGTGATGTCTTAACAATGGGAAGCAATTCAGGCCTAGTGCATCTTCAGCGGTCTTAAAGTTTAATATTCTGTGGATATACATTGAATTGGCAGATGAGAAAAGCATGGACCTTGGAAAATGTATGCTTCTTTAGATCAGTCAGGAAGGATAAAAAAGGACATCTCATGCTGACGTGAGTAGCTCGAGAGAGGACGCCTTCAACACCAGTGCAGGGGGAAGCTCAGCATCCAGGAGCCTCAACTTAGAGGGGTGAGAGCCACCGAGGGAACCTCAGGTCCTCGACAGGACTTGCCCAGGAGCCGGCAGCAATGCTGACGCAAGCAGGGACTCACAGGGGGCAGAGCCAGGAGGAGTGAAACCAGCCTTGACTGGTTAAAAACCTGCCCTACGGGAGCACGAGTGAACAGGGTGGATTTGAGGCAGTTTGCATGGGCAGGCAAGTGGGATGGTGAGTACTCGCCTCATGACCAAGGCCCAGTCTGGGAGCTCTGCCCTGGCTGCCCCAGCGGAGGCCAGCGTAGGCACCCAGACAGAGCCGATGAGAGGGGAGGCTGCAGTGCAGAGCTCAGAGTGTAGAGAGTGCCTGCACTGGTCTTGTTAGGGGAGGGTGCAGGAGGGGCAGAGCTGCAATCGGTGCTCCCTGGGGGAGGCCCTCCTGCAGCAGGGGCTGAGCTGCGGGATGCTGTCAGTAGGCTGAAAGATGTCAGGGAAGCTGGGAGGAAGCAGGAATGCTTGCTCCAGGCCCAAACTGTGCAGGGGTCTCAAGCATCCCCTGTAGTTCATGGAGGACAGAAGGAGGCTGTTAACCCAGGAACCTGGGAAACAGCAACAAAAACAAACAAACAAAAAACAAACAAACAAATAAATAAAAAACAAAAAACCCCAAACAAACAAAACCAACAAAAAAAGGAGGAAGAGGACAATTAAAAGCAAGGGGCTTCCTCCTAAATCTGTTGTCCCCACCCAAGAACCACTTTGCTGTCCTGCAGGGGGCTGATGAGGAAACACACACCATGAACAACCGGCTGATACACTAGTAAAGGAGATCACTACCGGTGCTGCCAGGAAAAAGTGGTGGGTCATACTGGTAGGGGACTACTGTGAAATGAGCAGAAGCACACATCTGTCGGCTTGACCCACTCTCAAGGGAGGAGTGTTGCTACCAGGGGCTCTGATCAGGGATGTTGCAGACAGGCTGCCTGCTCTAGTAAGTCCCACTGACTACGCAATCCTCGTGATCCATGTGGGTGTTAGTGATACAGACAGCAGTAGCCTGGAGAACATAAAGAAGGTCTACGGAGCCCTGTTAGGTGACAGGTGGTTAGGGTCTCTGGAGCTCAGACTGTCTTTTCATAAGTTCTCCCGGATACAGGGGAGGACCTTGAAAAGGCTAGGAGGGTTGGCCGTGTTAATACATGGTTAGAAGAATGGTGCCATAATCAGGGGTCTGGGTGTTTTGAACACAGGAACCACATTAATAGGCCAGGTCTCCTGGGGGCTGGTGGAGCTGGCCTGACAAAGAAAGGGGAAGAGCGGTTTTGGTAGGAGGTTTGCCAGCTGGTCAAGGAAGTTTTAAACTAGATGTGTTGGGGGAGTGGGGCATCATTTCATCCCAACACACTCAGTCAGTTGCCAACATCTGTAATAAATTCTTGGAGGAATATAGAGATATTCCAGCTGCTCCAGCCAATGAGCCAGCTTCATTTGGAGCTAAGCTCAGATGTCTCTATAAAAATGCCCATAGCATGGGGACCAAACAAGAGGAATTAAAGATGTGTGCATGTCTACGGTGGTATGATATAATAGGCATCCCAAAAACATGGTGGAATGACTCCTATGGCAGGAGTGTTGGAATGGATGGTTACAGTCTCTTTTTGAAAAGACAGGCCCAGCAGGTGGGGAAGGGGAGTTGCTATTTATGTTAGGGATAGGCTGGAGAGTATGAAACTTTGTGTAGGGACAGGTGATCAGTTAACAGAAAGTTTGTGAGTCAGGGTTAAGGGGAAAACAGTGATATGAGACATTACTGTGGGGATCTGTTACAGACCGCCTGATCAAGAGGAACCTGTGGATGAAGCACTTGACAGACAGATAGGAACAGCCTCATGCTCACAGGCTCTCATTCTCTTGGGGGATGTCAATCATCCTGATATCTGTTGGAGAGACTGTAAAACGCGGCACAAGCAATCCAGGAGGTTCCTTGATTGTGTGGAAGACAACTTCCTTTCGTGAATAATAGAAGAACCAACAAGAAGAGGTGCCATGCTTGACCACGTGCTCATCACAGGAAAGAGTTGGTTGGAAATGTGATGCTCCAGGGCAGCCTTTGATGCAGCAATCATGAGATGGTCGAATTCAAGATCCTCCGGACAGTGAGAAGAGCATGCAGCAAGCTCACTGCCCTGGACTTCAGAAGAACAGAATTTGGTATTTTCAGTAACCTGCTTAGTAAGGTTCCATGGGATATAGCCCTAGAGGGTAGGGGGGCCCAAGACTGTTGGTTGATATCCAAGGGTCACTTATTACAAGCTGAGGATTGTTGCATCCCAACTAGAAGGAAGTGCAGCAGGAGGGCCAGGACACCTCCTTGGTGGATAAGGAGCTGCTCAGGAAAAACTGAAGGAAAAAAGAGTCTTATAAAAGATGGAAGCAAGGACAGGTGCCTGGAAAGAATACAGGGATATTGTCCAGGAAGCTAGTGACCAGGTTTGGAAAGATAAGGCCCAGTTAGAATTAAACTTGGCTAAGGATGTTAAGGATAACAGGAAGAGATTCTATAGGTACGTAGCGAGTACAAGAAAGACTAGGGACAACATAAGCCCCCTCCAGAAGCTATTGGGAGAACTTGGCCACCCTGGATTTGGAGAAGGCTGAAGTTCTTAATGACTTCTTTTCCTTGATCTTCACTGGCAAATGCTCTGACCACACCACCCAAGATTTAGAAAGCAGACACAGGGACTGTGAGAATGAAGACCCTAGCCCCACTGTGGGAGAGAATCTGGTTTGAGACCATCTTAAGAACCTGAATGTGCACAAGTCCATGGGACCTGATGAAATCCATCTGCGAGTCCTGCAGGAGATGGCAAATGAAGTTGCTAAGCCACTGCCCATCATATTTGAAAAATCATGGCAGTTGGGTGAAGTTCCCCATGATTGAAAAAAGGGAAATATAACCCCCATTTTCAAAAAGGGGAAAATGGATGACTCAGGGAATTACAGGCCAGTCAGTCTCACCTCTGTGTCTGGCAAAATCTTGGGGCAGATTCTGCTGGAAGACATGCTAAGGCACATGAAAAGCAATAAGGTGCTTAGTGACAGCCAGCATGGCTTCACTAAGGGGAAATCCTGCCTGACCAATTTGGTGGCCTTCTATGATGGGGCTACAGAACTGATGGACAGGTGCAGAGCAGCTGATGTCATCTTCCTGGACTTATGCAAAGCATTCGACACTGTCCCACACGACATCCTTGTCTCTAAATTGGAGTGTCATCAATTTGATAGGTGAACGACACAGTGGATAAAGAACTGGCTGGATGGCCGCACGCAAAGAGTTGTGGTCAATAGCTCAATGTCCAGCTGGAGACCAGTAACGAGTGGTGTGCCTCACGGATCAGTGTTGGGACCAGTTTTGTTCAACATCTTTGTTGATGACATGGACAGTGGGATTGAGTGTGCCCTCAGCAAGTGTGCTGATACACCAAGCTGTGTCATTCAGTTGGTATGCTGGAGGGAAGGAATGCCATCCAGAGGGACCTTGACTCACTTGTGAGGTGGGCTGATGCCAACCTTATGAAGTTGAACCATGCGAAGTGCAAGGCCCTACACATGGGTCGGAGCAATCCCAGGCACAGCTGCAGGTTGGATGGAGAAGAGATTCAGAGCAGCCCTCCAGGGAAGGACTTGGGGGTGTTGGTCAATGAGAAAATGAACATGAGCCAGCTTCAGTGTGCACTCACAGCCCAGAAAGCCAAACGTATCCTGGGCTGCATCAAAAGAAGCGTGACCAGCAGGTTGAAGGAGGTGATCTTGCCCCTCTACTCTGCTCTCGTGAGACCCCACTTGGAGTATTGTGTGCAGTTCTGGTGTCCTCAACATAAAAAGGACATGGAACTGTTAGAACAAGTCCAGAGGAGGCCACAAGGATGATCAGGGGACTGGAGCACCTCCCATATGAAGATAGGCTGAGAAAGTTGGGGCTGTTCAGCCTGAAGAAGAGAAGGCTGCGTGAAGACCTCATAGCAGCCTTCCAGTATCTGAAGGGAGGCTATAGGATTGCTGAGGATGGACTCTTGATTAGGGACTGTAGTGACAGGACAAGGGGTAATGGGTTAAAACTTAAACAGAGGAAGTTTAGATTGGATATAAGGAAGAAATTGTTTACTGTTAGGGTGGTGAGGCACTGGAATGTCTTGCCCAGGAAGTTGTGAATGCTCCATCCCTGGCAGTGCTCAAGGTCAGGTTGGACCGAGCCTTGGGTGGCATGGTTTGGTGTAAGATGTCCCTGACCATGTCAGGGGGCTTGGAAGTAGATGATCTTAAGGTTCTTTCCAGCCCTAGCTATTCTATGATTCTATTCTATGATTCTAAATCATTCAGAGCTGATGCTAAATAAAGATATATTAAAAAAAAAAATCTTTCCTGTCAAAAAAGAAAATATGCTTTCCCCACCTTCATAAATGTAGGATTATACTTAACACTATAGTTCAACTTCATGGTCTTCTTTTTCTTTCCAAAAATGCAGCAAGAATTTGCATTCATTATTCTCTTTTCTGCTGTTTTGTCTAAGCTTCATGAATTGGGATTAATTTTTTTTTTATTTCTGTGCTGTTAGTTTACATCTGTACTGTTGGTTTTCTTTTCCAGGCTAGGCTATTTCAAACATGCTAGAGCTAAATCAGGGTTTATATCTGTGACTATCTCAAAGTTTATCAGTCTAAAACAGCAGGTTTCTTATCTGACAGCCTTATAATTATGGAAGTAGCTATATTAAGTAAGCATATTAATGATTCAGTGTTTACATAAACAACTGGCCTTGGAGAAATCTAATGAACTAACTTGCAGGATTTAATTTTGCTTAATTAAATGTAAATAATGTTTAATGTTGTATGTGACAGGATTTCTCTGGAAACTTACACAGATTTTATGTAACCAAATATCTATCACAAATACAGAGCCAGGGCTATACAGAACATCACAAAATTTCATGTCATGTTTTGTTTTCCACAGTTATCTATCTATCTCTTCAAGTAGAAAACAAAGAATATTTAATATCTGGGGTGGCTTATGTTACTGGGTATCAGGATACGCTTGCACTATGCATAAACGCATGCTAACCTCTGAACTGCTTTTCTTTCTCTCAAAGCTGACCAACTAGGAGTCTGAATGAAATTTTACAATCATTCAGAATCACTTTGATATCAACCAAACCCCTTTTTTTAATGTTTATCTTTTATTTTTTCCTTTCTACGGTACTATCCATCAGCAATTTGAAGTATATTTGCTCATTAGACATAAGCAAAGTAGAGATAGATCATCAGATGCTGTGTCTCAGTTTCATTGCAGAGGGACATTTTGTGAGATCCAAAGTAAAACACAGCATAATTTCTGATGCTGTTAGTCATAGACTGATTTACCTGAGCTGATTAATCCACTTTAAACTTCTGTATTTAATTTTAATTACAAGAGTGATTTTGTTGTGTGCTATTATTCTATTGTTTTAAAATAACTTCAGCTTTTCTATATAAGGTTTTAAAACATTACCAAAAGTATCCTGTTTCCTCTGAATCAGAGAAGGTGTTGTAACATTGTATATATAACTTTTTACATTGTGTGTATGAACTTGTGTGTGATATGAGTGAGAATCGTGGAAGGATGGACCTAGTCACCTTTGGGGAAAGGGTACAGCTGGTATTTTTATTCCAGTCTGCATGTCTTCATGTAGTGCCTGTGTAACTAAAGGTAACTAGATCGTGACAGTCCACCAGACTGCCTAGGAATATGGACACTTCCATTTTCATATTTCTATAAGTACATGCAGAAAGGAGATTTTTGTCTGGAATCAAAGCCCTGGAGAAGTCTAGTCTTCATTCAGCCACCTGAATGAACTATCAATAATTATATAATGAACTATCAATATTTATATATATGATATTATTATATTATATAATATAGATAACATAATTATATATATTATCTATATAATAATTATATTATATTATATTATATTATATTATATTATATTATATTATATTATATTATATTATATTATATTATATTATATTTATTATATTATATAATGAACTATCAATAATTATATAAGCCCATTACCTAAAGGAGACATCTTGGATAAGGTAATGCAAAACAGCACCCAATGAACTTTAATTTTACCAATGAACTTTTTCCTCCCTTCCCTTTCCACTCATCAGGAGTCCTGATAGGAAACTATGCAAGTTAACCGTAGAAAGATGGGAGAACAGACATAGTCACCTGGAAAAGAAAAAAGTAAGATGTTTAAGTGTGTGTCCCATGCTTTTATGGGATATGAAAACATCTGTCCTAAGTTTTTCTCATACATATCTGTATAACTTTTTTAATCCTGATAAATTAAAAATGGTTTGGAATATACTGTGCCTCAGCTGTAAAGCTGTTGGTGTTTCCCTTACAAAGGTAAGTCCTCTTATAACCATACCTCATGCTAGAGAATTAAAGACATGCGCTGTCATTCTTTGGACAAGCTTTTGGAGTTAAAATCAAACAAAAAGTCAACAAGGCTTTGTTGTCATATAAAGCCATGACAAGTTTTCAGGGGTGCTTCAGGAATGTGTGTAAATGTTACTGTTAAAAACCTTGGCTATTTCAAACCATGCTGCTTCTCAGTCAGGCCCAGTGAAGAGCAGGTACTCTGTCTTTCGGTCCTGTGTTCTGCCTATGCCAGTGTGGTCCACATAGATGCTCTCAAACGTTTGAATTTCATCTGCAATGTGCTTACAATTGAATTTGCTGGATATAAACAGGTTTTACAATAGTGATATGTATATAAAGCCAGGTTCAATACATTTTTGGTTGATGTGTTATCCTAGCTAGATTTCTTTTCAGGCATGTTGAGGCTATGGATGGTACTGCTAGCATTTTATTACTTTTCAACAGTTGTGGCTGCTGCAACACTTACTGGTTTCTGTTCTTTCTTTTTCCTCTTGTGTTCTGGAAGGCAAATCCAGGTCATCCTGCTAACAGTAGAAAAATTCTGACTAATTGATACTAATTACATTATATTGATGAGTGATACTAATATGTGTCCTTTCATGAATGAAAACTGGTAAAAAATAAGGGGTATGTTCATCTCTCATAGTTTGGCTTTTTTCTATATCTGTTTGTTGTTTTGTGGATATTTCTATTACTATACTTTTATTGTCTCTCATTTTAGGGCTGCAGAATGATTCTTGAGTAATTTTCCTGTTTATTCTATGCAATCTTTCTTTTTCTTTTTTTAATTGTATCATTGATGCATCCATTTCTGCATAGACTTTCAAAATGAGGTAAAGAGCTGAGTTCTATTCTGACCTAGTTTTGGTGATTTGTCTTTATTTATTTTTGAGTTTTCCTCTTCATTCCCACTTGACTGCACTGAGTTTCCATTAACTTTCCATTCTAAGTGCAAGTGCTGATAAGATTAAGATTGAGCTACAGATCCAATGATGTGGAAAGCTGAGTTAGATCTTCAGTAACACCCTCAAACATGCACATATGTATGCAGTGAGACACATTTACTTTGGCTGTGGGCACAAAGCAAGCAAAGCCACAGAGAACTAGAATTCTGCCGTTTTCTTTTTCTTCCTCACCCCCCCCCCCCCCCTTTTCTTTTTTCTTTCTCTTTTGTTTTATATTTTGGGGGATTTTTCTGGAAAGTCAGGCTTTTACCAGTTTGTGATTACCTACACTGTCCTGCTGCGAATTCATTTCAGTGGAAACAGGATTTGTGTTCATTCATATTGTGTGTATAAATATTACTGTATAATTGTGATTCAAGGACTTGCAAGTGACGCTTGAGACAGGGCAAACACTGTGGGAATATAAGCTGGTTAGAACCTGTCTTGCAGGTTGCAATGAGAATTAAAAACTAGCTACTCTTGGTTTTCAAGGTGTTAGTTGACATACTGTGCTTCAAAAATGTATATAAGTATAAAAATACATGCTTTCAAAAGAAACAGCTATTAAAACTCAATGATTTTTGAATGCTTTCCATTATTTCTAGAATTCACTAAAATATTTTTTTCTTTATTGTCAGCCATATTTGAGCTTTTATTTTAGTGAAACTTTCCAGCTTTTAGTTCTAGAGTTACAAGAACATGCTACAATTTTAAATTCTACAAACATAAATAAAATCCACAGCACAATGGGTATGAATGTCTTCAGTTTGGTGGAATTCCCTAAATACTCTATAAAAGACTTCTGATATGAAACTGCTATTTCATGTGAATCCGCATTCAGATATTCCATAGAATACCACTCAGACACTGTAAGTCGTTTTAAATCAGCTTAGACCTTCCTCACAACCCTTAAATAATGAACATGCATGGAAGGCACCTTGCCTTGCCCTACAGCAACCATAGTTACTGGTCTGCTTCTTGCCATTTGTTCCCCATTTAACCAGATTACCACATCACTGGTGAGCATGTACATAAACATACTGTTAATATAACCCTGGAAGAAGTAGCTGGTTCAATATGAGGCATTTGTCACAACAGCACAGATGAGAAGGTCTTCATTAACCCCACCACATCATAAGAGTTTATGGCTGAGGTTCATGCCATAATCAGGATTGGAAGCTGGCCAAGTGACAACCAGTCTAAATAAATTTGGAGAAAGTAGCTGGGAAAAATACTTTTTTTATTTATGATGCACAGAGCTTTTGCAGTCTTAATTTCTTTTTTCCTTTGTGTGGAATTTTGTTGCCCATACAACATAACAAACTGGATCCCAAAGTCAAATATAAACCGAAAATCACCATTATTTGCTTCAGTAAAGTTATCCGAGATTTAAACCCATGTTGATGAGATCAGAGGTTGGCCAATCAAGCTTAAGCTAATTCATAAAAATAACTTGCCTCAGTTTTTTTACTGATTGAGTGGTTAGTACATTTTTATTGTGTTGATATCACCTAGTTCCACTTTGCAATGCACATCTATTCAGAGTGGAAATGGTTAAATACAAAGAAGCCAGGTTATTACACATTTCAATTCCAGAGTCAAATATAAAATTTTCTATTATAGGGACAATTAATTACATCTCAAAATGGCAAATGTGCATCCTTGTCAGGTAGAGTGTACTCTGATGGCCTTTCCTCAAACACTGAATGTGGAGATTTGATCTCTTCTAATGGTGCTGAGAAAAGGGTAATTACGCTATGGTCAAAGCTAATTTGCTTTCTGCCAGATGAACTGTTGTATTTTATTGTATGCTGACATTTTAAAGTAATTACGGCACTGTTGACCTTAGACAATTCCAGTTGTATCGCTGTCTACAGCTGCAGTGTTCTACCTTTGGCTGGCAGACAGCGGCTGTAACGAGGTAATGACACGGACAAAGAGCACCATATGGGGCTCCTTTGAGATACACAAAGCCCAGTGAAAGGAAACAAGAAAATTTTAACATCATCATTACAGTCACACATTTTTACAGCCATAAAAGCGCTCCTCCTCCCTTACACAAAAATGCCCTAAATAGTTTACTTGCTTATATACTGTATATCTGCATGTTTTCCTTCTGTAAATGGTAGTGTGCATTAAGAACTGAATGTGATGGACTGGTGTTCCTCTGATTCGAGTTCAAAGGCTAAAGACTATTGATTGAGATAAAAGCATAGGTTCTTACCTAATGTTAAAGACACTCCTTGTTGTCTGAAAGCTGTGCACATAGTTAGGTGGAAAGAAGAGCACTTCATCCAGAAAATCACTATAAACTGAGCTTCATTAAACATAGATATTAGTTAATTTAAAGGAAGATGTTATTTTTCATTGATATTTTTTGATGGTGTATGTCTGGTTGTCTTTTCTATGTTAAGAAATATAAACATGTGCAGAGTGTTTCCTGGTTAATGTATCCCTGCTAGGACAGAAAAATAGATTATTATTGCTCACAGAGAGTAATGCCTTATATTCTCAGAAAAAAAAAACCAAACAAACAAACAAAAAAAAGAACCAGGATATCCAACACAGATTTTGTGGTAGTGAAGAAGGAGAAAACAGAACTTTACTGTTACATTAAACATTTTCCTATTGTTTTGTAGTATGGGCAATAGAAATGTTCACTTGTTCAAAGCAGGCAACAGAATTTTACCTGTGTCATGCTCTATAACTTGCATGATAAATGTAAAGAGATAGTGGAAAAGATCCTATGATTGTAAATGAGTTAATTTCCATTGGAGGTAGTTTTCTTCAGTGAGGCCTTGTTATAGAAACAATAAAGAAAGGGAGATTACAGTTGGCATGTGTCAGAAAAATTACATCTGAAGAAATAAGTTAGGCTCAGCATTCAGTGTTGCTCTTGGCTCCAAGCTGATAATATAATTTCTTAGAAATCTTGTTTTCAGTTTTGCACAGCTCATCTGGCTGTGGCTGAATATTAGATAGAGAAAAAACCCACGCACCCTAAAAGCCTGCATTTTGAGAATGCCATCTCTTTAAGAGAGATTCTGAAATGCTAATGGTGTTTTAAAGGTTAAATTGTTATATAATATAGAATGGGGTAGTCTGTGGCTCTGGCTGCTTGCTGGAAAGTTATCTTTTTGGCCCAGTGTTTAGACCCAAGACCAATAATGTTTCTAATGACAGCCCAGCCTTATGTTTCAGTTCTGGACTCTGGTTATATTTGGGCAGAGGGAGGGTGATATTACTCTGAAAGCTATCTGATTATATTAACCTGTTTTCTCTTTTCTTCTTTTAATATTTCTGTTATTACACACAAAAATAGAAGTCACTATGGTGAATGAAACAAGGGCCATCACTCTGCATGTAAAGAACAGCATTATCAACTACCAAGAAAAACACCATCTCTGTGTCTGAAAGACAAAGTGACTGAGGGCATAAGCCTTGCCAGCTAGTTTATGGCAATGCTTCCGACAACGATATCTCGCACAGGGCACAAAGGGAAACCAAAAAAGTTAAATAGTGAATATAACCTGGAATAAAGAAAAAAAAAAGTCTGTCAGTTACATTGTAGCATAATACCATAAAGTTCTAAGAGTGAGATAGAGGGGCAATATATTTTAACAGAAGACAAACACTTGTACTCACAGATTGCCAACGTGACACAAAGAGAAATAAATCATGTTCTAACTGTTCATATTCACACAGGTGGCCTGGAACTAGAGATTCAAGGGTGTGCAATGGCAATCAGAATACAGAGCAAAAGCAAAGCATATGGCAGGTCTTCTTCTATATAGTCTTGGAGTAAAATGGTTATTCTTAAGCACCTACACATTAAGATCAGTGACAAACACTACCTATAAAAAAAACAAACAAAAAACCCAACAACAAAAAAAAACAATGCATGAACTTATAGATATTTTCCCATGGAATAAGGTTAGATAGCATCAGGGGAAGTGTGTTGACTATATGCTCTTTTCAAATCTGTCTGTAATCTGCCCTGTGGCTCTGTTACAAAACTGCTGGAATTTGAAGCTAAAAATTCTCTGTTGTAACCTGAGGTTAGATGTTGCAACTGGTTTTTTATCCCAAATTGTGTACTTGCACTACATCCTGTACTTGTGTTTGCTCTGTATGCTGCAACAACTAAAGCTCAAATTGGGACCCATTTGAACTTCATGCATAGGTAGCAGCTTTAGTAGGTTGAGCCAGAATGGGTTTATCTTCCTAGACAAGCTAATCTTATCTCAGCTGGAAATTGCTCTTTACACGTTTCATAGTTCAACTGTAAAGAATTATGAATTGCACTCTATTATTCTTATTTTATGCAGATTCCATATGTGACATTAATGGATTTCTATTTATGCAGGTTTACTGGAAAATGGCTTGGAATAGGGTATGAATCATTTGTTATCCTTTAAATTAAAGATAGGAATACATTTTTCTGAATTATTGGCCCAGTTTTATTTTGTAGGTTAACAGCTGTTGATGCCACCTAAATTCCTAGGCTGATGTCCTGACTCAGGAAAAGATCTGCTGTTGATCTTTGTGGAGCCACATTTTTACCCTCCAAATTGATTTCTATTTAATATGAATTCTTATAAAAACTAATAGAGAAGGGTGTTACATTTCCCGGTGGAAAATTAGATTTACTGAATAGGCAACCTACCACAAGAGAGAGAAAATTTAAAAAGCATAATTGAAAGATAGAAACAAATACCTTGGAAAAGAAAACAAGATCTTGAAATGGGAAACTGACAACTGGTGTGAAATCAAGATGAGAGAAAAGTGAATTCTGAGAAATTCATAGACCAGGGGCATTGTACGTGAAAAAGCGCTCATTAAAAATATTAGAGAAGAAAAGGAAGTAAAAAGGAAAAAAAAAATCTCAGAAGGAAAGAAGAAAGAGGACTATATGGAGATTTCAGGCTAAAATAGAGCAGATCTGTTACTATAATATGCGCACACATTGTTTCATTGAGGATTTCACATTTAGAGATACTGTTTGTCTCCAAATCCCAGAAAAAAAAAAAAAAAAGAACTTCTCTGAGCTGTTTGCATAGAAAATTACTGGAATCAATTCATAAGACATTTAGAACTTTTTCTGTATATTTCTAGAGGTTATATTCTTTTAGAACCCAGTTTGAAATGAGCTAGTTTTCTGTGAAAAGCTATTTAGTGCTATAAAAGACAGTAACTCTAATCAAGTATATAGATTCATTAACAGCCATACGAGATCTGTGTCAAATATGTGACCCTCCAATCTGTGTGCAGTTAGCTGAGGCAGTACTATCTCCTCATTACTATCTTGAATTTATTGTCCATGAAATAGGCTGTTGCCTGCTTTTCTATCAAAACAAATATGAAGACTAATCTGGCACATAAAAATGTAAGTTAGAATATTGATTTCTACTAGCTGATCTAGATAGACTTATCACAGATACAATAGTCTTTAGGAACTGTCAACTTTTTCCATAAAATAATAACACATTTTTATTTGTAAGAATTTGCTACTTAGGGTGAGTTTTCATTAATTTTATGCAAAAGAAAATCATCTTATGGCTCTCTTATGTAAAATATAATGTGTGTTTAGAAGTTTTAAAATGAGTCAAACTATTGGTGATATGAATTGTGCACAACTCACGAAAGGCGGGAAATAATATGAGAAATGTATGCTTAGGAATAATTAAGATAAAGAAGATTTCTAGGAAGCTTAGTACCCAAATTGAGAATTTTTAAGTGGAGACTTTCTGAGATATAAAGAAAAAAAAAAACTATTGACTGAAAAACACAGTCTCTTTTACTCTGATTTAAACATTCATTTGCAATATCTACATTGTATCCCTAATTTAATTTATTTGACTTTGAAGTTTCTCTGACTACCTTTTAGTAAGTAGAGTGGTTCTTAACATTCTCTCAAAAGTAATAAAATTTAAACTGTGGTTAGCAGCAATAACACATTCAAAGTGTTTTAAAAACAAAGCTTTAATTCATTTCCTAGATTACAAATTATTGTAGACTATGTGATTACACGAACCATATTTGCATTTTCTCTTTTGAATCTAACACTGATCCTCCAGAGATGTTAAAATTTCATTGAAGCTGGAAATCAGTAATGAGGAAATGACATCTTCACTGGAGAGATAGTTTTCTGGGTTTTGGTTTTCTCTTTAAACTAAATGGTGTTCATATTACTCATGTAAGTTGGATCTTTTTTGGTGCTTTGGGTTTTTTTGTTAAGTTGCTACACTTTTCAATAACACAGTTGTAGCTTTCTTCTTCCCAGAGTCTGAGCTTCAAAAAGCGTATTTTTTCTTCCTGAAATGTAATAGAAACTTTGGTCTACATAGACAAACCTTTAATCTCATTTCTGAATGTTCTTTAAAAAATAGTAAACTATTTCTTTAAAAAGACTCTTTAGGACAAGTCCCATCTTGTTTCTTCTATATCAATAATAAAATAGTCATTAGCAGGTCTGGATCAGTCCTTGGCCTGTGACTGTTCAGGCTCATGATGACCAGCATTATCTCTTCCTCATTTTTGAAGGACACCAAAGGTCTGACAGAAGTGGTACTTCTTTCATACTCATTTGTTGCAAAACATTGTTTATTGGAAGCCATTATGACCCTGTTGTTCTTTGTAGTGACCACAAAGTCAGAGAGGTAGAAACTTACTCCTTAGAGTAAGTTTTGTTAGAAACTTACAGCTGTGATGCAGTGTAAAAAAATTTATCTTAAATGCACAAGTTCAGTAGTAATGAAAAAGCCTGGAACTATCAATAACTGCCTACTTACACTGTTACAAAATATTCTGCTCCACACGCTTCACTACAACCTAATTTGGAATTTATAGAATATTTCTGTAGAGCTCCAGCTCTCTTTTTTCTTCTACAATTTCCATTCATTTTCATTGACCTAATTAATGAATTGATGTCTATCCATAATTTGAAATAGCCCAGCTTGAGCTGCAAAGTTCAGATGGTATCTGCATTTAGCATTTTCATAGGTGTTCATGGACTTTCTGTGACCTTTAACCCCATTTGACACAAGTTGTTTTATTTGTTTTAGTATAAGTTTATTACATTTATCTCAGCAAAGCAATGCGCAAGATCACTTCAGAGTCACTTGCAACTGAGTTCACAGCAGTTCGTGAGCCCAAGGGCATGCATCTTTAGATATTAAGGCAGACAAAAGATATGTTTTTTATTTCATCTTTATTCTGTTATTGTTTTAAATACAGTTCTTCTGTCTTAGTCTTTTAAAATAAAACTTTCTTTTAGGCTATGGCCAGGAAAGTTTGCTACAGCCTGCCCTTTAGAGACTCTACTGCAAGGTACTGGACACATTTATCATGAAAATAGGGTATTAAAGCAACTTTGCTTTAAAAAGGTGTTCTCTGGAGGTGTGTTAATCCATGGCTGAGCTAGTCATACACACTTTCTGAGCAAGACCATTCACTTAGAACTATGCTATCTTCCCAGGTCCATACATGAGTGCAAACCGATGACAATGCATCTATAATCTTTTCCTACAAATCCTTCAGATTTTTTTTTTTTTTTACACAGGAAAAATTATGAATCACGAGTATGCTTAGAAAACTGTGTACTCTGTGCATGTTCTAAAGGTTTAGTATTTCTGGACCAGCTGTAGAGGAGTCAGAAGTGTTAGGACCTGGTATTTCATTTTGCTATCTCTGAGCAGGGTACAGTTGTTCTTCAGAGTGATGTAACACTTTTACAAAGGGTATCATGCCTGCTGTGAGAAACTGAGGTTTATTTTTGTTTGGAAAGGGAAAAGAGATAGGTCAGTAACAGAAGAGGATGAAACCTCAGGCAAATGGCAAGTGTTAATGGCTTGCAGAGAAGGGTGGGAAATGAACAAATATTGCCTATGTAAAACAGCAGTTCTGGGTGGTTCGTTTACAGGAAAAATGAGATGGATCAAACTTAAGCCTGTGTACACCTGAACTATTTTTTTTACAGTTCTGCAGTTTTCTCCTTAATGTTTATCTTTTTTATCTTATGTATTTTCACAGTACATGATATATTTTGAATTGCACTGGAGCATTCATGAAAGTGATCCAGTAAAGTTTTCTGCCCTTTGTTGAGTTTTGGGAGCGAGACATTTTGTTTCCTGTAATGCAGGATGAAAACTGAGACTAAGTATTCTAGTTCTGCTGCCTAACACCTTCAGGTGGAAGACAGGAATTCTAACCTGATAACAGTGTGCATCTTAGCCTGGCACAAAAGTCTGCTTATGCAGGTTATGAATGGTTTAAGAAACCTCTGAACTGTTAGGTACCATCTGACTTCATGAGGCCATACAGGTCTAAGGTCCCTAAAAAGACCCATCTAGATTAGAATCAATTAATCCTGCAGTGGGCTGCATGTTGCTGTAAGACTGACAACATATGTAATATTTGCTTAAGAATAATTTCATAAAGACCGTTATCTATTGTCTTGGGTCTGGCAGTAGCCATCCTTTTGGTCCTTCTTAGTAGCTGGTACAATACTGGGTTTTTGACTTTCGGCCTGGGAACCACACCAATAAGACCGATGTTTTTAGTTACTGCTCAAATGTTTAGTCTGACCAAGGACTTTCTGAGTCTCATGCTCTGCCAGGGAGGAGGGGAAGCCGTGAGGAAGCAGAGACAGGACACCTGACCCAAACTAGCCAAAGAGGTATTCCATACCACAGCATATCATGCCCAGTATGTAAAATGAGAGTTACCCGGAAGGGCTATATCACTGCTCCATTGGCCTGGATATCAACAGGTGGTATTGTATTCTCTTCCCTTGTTATTTCCCTTATCATTATTATTGGTGGTGGTAGCAGTAGTGGTTTGTGTTATACCTTAGTTACTGGACTGTTCTTATCTCAGCCTGTGGGAGTTACATTCTTTTAATTCTCCTCCCTGTCCCTCCGGGATTGGGGTGAGAGGAACGGGGGGAGTGAGCTAGAAGGCTGCATGGGTCTGAGTTACTGACTGCACTTAAACCATGACAACTATATTCTTTAATTAGTGATGATCACCCATAACTTGATTGTAGTGAAAATTTCTCTGAAACCATTAACCCACGTTTGCTGAGAAGTAACTTTGTAGAGAAAAAAAGTCAACAATATGATTTATCAGGAGAAATAGGTTCAGAAGAATTCAACACACTATGTAGCATCAAGTAAAATACAGATCCCATCAAATATTTCAATTACTGACAAAACTGGTATTTCTATATTCTGCGTGCACTTCCAGTTTCCGATTTAAGTCATTATTTTTACACTTTTGTGAATAAAATTATCTGTAAAAATCAAAAAGTGACTGAAATATATTATAATTCTCATATAGATCTGCCTCAAACCAAAGATGCAGTTTTGAGCCTTGTTTAGCATGAAAGAACTCAGAAATAATCTGGTCCAAGTTTCATAGGTGTTGTCACTCTAATCAGCTAACATAAAACCTGTGATCCAACCACTAATAAAGATTTATTTATTGCTCTTTAACATAAACATTGAAAGCTAAGCCCAGTGAAGCATGGAAGGCAAAGGAGTTTGTAAGATATTAATGTAGAAAAGACTAAAAACAAGCTTAAGGAATCGTTTTGGCTTGTTAAATATCTCGTCTTATAACTATACAGAAATAATTTCATAGAAGAAATTGATCACTTGGTAAATGCCATCTGAATGGCTTGCACCTGTTTAGATAGTGTTATTGGTATGATGTAAAAAAACTGTGTTCTACAAGGTACATTAATATATGAACAGACCTTTTTAAGTTTCTTTTTGTACTTTCAAATCCCAGTAAACAATCAGCTGAACATCAGAAAACCTGCTAGGTATCTCGCCTTTAATATCCTACCCTTCAATATTAAATAGTCAAAATAGGAGGTTATTTTAGAGTGATTATGGTGACCATAATGAGGCCTGACACTTGTGACACTTCAGCCACACAACGACCAGCAGCTCCATCACAACAAAGGAGCTCAAGCACAACACATTGTAGTGGAAGGGAAAGTTGTGAGTTTGCAGCTTTGCACAGCAGGTATGGCTGCACATCTTTGCACCCCTAAATACACATGCTCATCCACTCTGACAGGTTAGACAATGGCACAAAAATCCCATCACCAGTGCTTAAACAAAGACTTCATCCCAAAGAGACAAAGCTGCATGCTGAATACGCTGTTGATAGTAAATTTTCCAAATTAAAGAAAATGTATATTTTATTAATGCAAAACATATTGAGGCAGGGATGACAAATGTGTCGGTTTTTCTTTTTTTTTTTTTTTACATTTTATTAATAGGTATTCTCTTTCTTTTTAATATTTACCTTCATATCATCCTGCAATGATTGTGTTAATTGGTTGTATCTTGTGTATGCTTCACACAACAAATGCAAGGAAGCTAGAGGACCACACTTACAGAGATTAAAAATCCATCAAGAGTGAAATATGATTTTACAGTCTCTAGCGTATAAATAGCTTTTTTCTTTTCTTTAGCACTTATCTAGACAGAAACATAAGTGTATAGACTGGAGTCTTTTAAAGCCATCACTACCTTAGTATTTGGAAAATTTATTTTTAAAGGAGGAAAAAATAGAAAACCTAATTTTCTATTCAAGTTAACAGCAACAGTGCATTAAAAAGTGAAGCTTGAGATGTGCATATTTACCATGAGGGAATGAACTGGGCATTAATGGGCTCTGGAGGCTTATTTGAAGACAGCTGCACTTACCATGAATCACGAAAGGGAAACAGCAGTTCTGGTGCACTGTAGGTCAGTCACAAATGTCGACTTCAGAGAACTATAAATCTCCAGCAGTACTTCAGCAGCCTACTCTCACAACACCCTTCTAGCATTTTCCTATAATTTAAAGATTATGTAAGGTGTATAGTGAGAATATTTGATGAAAATATTAATTTAGAGATAAACCCTGCAAATATTCTAAAGCAGCAGCTTCTGCTGAGAAGAATCATCTTCTGGTACACTTCAAATACTAATTGCTGCTAGTTTTGTCAACAGTAGGAGGTCATGGATGGCTGCCAAGTAAAACAAGGCCCTTTTCAATAAAATTATTTCAGTTCTAAGTAGTCACAGAATATCTTCCTGTATCATTTTATTACTGATATTTAAAGTTTGATATATTGTTTTATCCTGACAATTCCTTGAGACAGAAATCTTAATCGTGACATGAGCTGGAGCAAAAAGCAATTAATCACAGTTAACTCCTTCTGGCATGTTCAAAAATATATTTTGTTGTAGAATGCTCTAAATGTTTTAAAGGCATTATCCAGGCTCACAGATTTCATACCCCACTGTGAGGCTGCTGGTTTTCAAAATCCAATATTTATATGTTGAAACTTAAAGCTTTTAAGAAAAATGGCAAAACTTCTTAACAAATTAACATTTTAATTATTGTGAAAAAGAAAGCAGGTTGTATTGTTTTAACTTCATCAATATGAGCTATAGAAACAGCTTTAGCTTTTGATAATAGAACCTTGTGGATATGTATGCAGATTATTTGGGGTTTGTTCTGTTCATAGGAAGACTTTTTGTAAAATATCAGGACAGCAAAGAAAGATGAAGGTGGAAGTTCCAGTCTTTTTTGCAAGATAAAGTGGAATCAAGGATAAGCGACATGTTTGCCTTTGATAACATGCATTCAGCTCATGGAACTTCTAGTTCTGCTTTCTGTGTTAAATGGCAGTATCAGGGTAGTTCCCTTTCCCTCCTGGAATCAGTACTGACTTACCACATTTTTCATGAATTTCAGAAAGAATGTTACTGCAATAAGAACCAATGTATGTGACATACATACAAATTTATGTGCAGCTCCTTAACCTGCAGGAAAATTACTGGGTTCCTGATTATAGGCCATGTTTGATATATGCTTTTTCTCTATGTCCATACAGAATATGAAGAGACCGTTGTACTTCAAAATCATACTTTCTGCTGAAATACTGGTCCATACCTGACCTATTGTGGGTTATCATATGGCTCACTAGAAATCTCAGATGGCCTAGTAGACTGACTAGAAACCTCATAGGCCTAGTATGTCTTTTTGTCTTCCAGAGGATGTGAATTATGCCATAGCATCTTTGCAATTACTGCACTTTCCCCATAAGCAATTTTTAATGTGTTAGTTATCATTCCACAGACCCTTGTCAGGGGCTTCTTTTTTCTACCTACTTACCCTTCCTGTCTCTCTTCCCCATGCTAGATATTGCTCAATTGTCATAAGCACATTCAATTTTGTTGTCTCAAAGATGAAGAATAAATAATTTTTCCGTGTTCTTGGGGTGGCAAGGAATTTTCAATGATATTGCCAAACAAATGCACGCAGGGAACCTGTTTAAAGTAACATACAAAAACCAGACCTTCTTATTAGATATATGCAGTTTTGCAATTGCTTGAAACACTCCAACTATCTATAATTCTTTTTATATGCATGAATAATATAATTGATAGTGTCCTCTACCTTATTGATGCAAGCCTTCACACTTTCACAACAGGATAATTAGGACTACTTAGTGATGGGAGCTTCTGTCAACACAGCACCTTGATTCATACTGAGAGAATATTCCTTCATCTAATAAAACAACAAAACTGTAGTCCTTTGGAAGAAACAAACAAACAAAGGATATGTAATTTTACAAGTGAAAAATTCACCATAATTTTGCTGGGCAGGTGAATTATAATTGCATAAAACACCTTAATTTTGATATTTCCTAAATTCTCCATGGATGACTTTGCAATCACAATATTTTAGATGGGTCTTCTTTTATTCATTTATTTGGGCTTTCAAAAAAGGAAACTGAAAACCTAGAAATTCTGTCTATGCTTGTTTTTTCATGTCTTTATATTTCAGTAATGGGAAAAGAAGTTTTAAATCTCAGAAACGCATACCTCTTGCTGACAATAATAGATGGCAACAGTACATGATTACCAACATGATTACACAAACAGCATGGCAAGGGCTGCAACATTACTGAAGTAGGTTTACAGTCACTTTGGGGGACAGATACAGTGCTGTACACCTTTTCACTTCCAAGTTATCCCATCTCTTTCTTATCCCTTGTTTTCATTCTAGTCTCCACTTTTCCATTTTTATAGCATTCTCTTTGCCTTTGGCTCTCCATCTGAGTCTCTCTGTTAGGTCTCACTCTAATCCCAAACAATTTTCTTACTGAGCTTCTATTCCCTTTCATATGATGTTGCACCAACCCTCCTCCATTAACCACAACCTGTTGTCCCCACCAATCTCTCCTCCTGTTCATGTTTATTCACCTGAATGTGTTTTCACCAGCTATTGGCCACTCACCCATCCTACTTCTGCCACCCCTTCTCTCTCCAGACCTCAGCATTTTCTTCTCTCCCATCAACTGATCTTCAATCCCACTGGCTCACAGGTCCTACCTCATGCTCCAAGGCATTAGTGGTTCTCAGAAAAAATATTGCCAGACACCATTAACTATACAAAAAATACATATGTCCCCAACCTCATTGTCCATATTCCTTTGGTTAGCTCTTTATATTAAAATATTTTAAGGCAAATAATGCACCTGAAATATTTCAGCCAAAATGATTAAAATTTAATAAAAAAATAAGTGATTCAATTATAGCAAAACTGTTGATGATGTCATGTCATTTTAATCATAACTGGTATATTGGACCAAATCTGATAAAGAATGCAGTATGTTGTGTTTGTATTTAAGAATACATAAGGTAAGGAAAGGTAAGGTACAAAAGCAAAAGTATTATATAGGTAGCTATATACAAATAATACCTTTAGTTCTTTTCTATTATAAAATGTTTGCAGCTGTATAATCTCAACAGTTGTTGTTGACTCTACAAAGAGTAAGAATAATAATTATAAAACACAATGTCACAAGCAACCTAGAAATGTCAAAAAAAAATATCTTAAACAAGTGTTTTGAGACAGAGAACTAAATCTTACAACTTTTCAGTTTAAGTAGCAGTGCACAGTGTTTCAAAAAGCAAAATTAGGTTTTCCAATGCACTCACAGCAGTGAAGAGGGTTATGGGTTGAGTGTCTCAAAATTCAGGTTTTACATTCACTGGAGAAAGAACTAGATATTTAAAAGTTTATGGAGTAAAATAAATCAGGATTATTTGTAATTTTTTATGTTTTAAAATAATAAAAATATCCAACATAAAAAGCTTTGAAATAAAATTAGGCTAGGTAATTAGGCTTGGTTTGCCTGAATCTAAAGCAGAAAGAATTTCTAGGCCAGGTTTAGTCTCCCATATCCCCAACAAAGGACCAGGAGATGGGCTAAACATCAAAGAAGCTGAGGTTATCAGGCCTTTCAATCTTCCAGAGGCCCACGTGGGCAGTTTATTGCCTACTCTGCAGTTGCAGAGGAGGATGTTCAAATGTTGCTAAGGAGCTGACAGAAAACCATGTGTGAGTCTGACAACACATCCTGACTGCAGAGGACTGCCTGTTTCAGGATTTGGGTGCAGACAGATGCAATTAGGTGGAGATAGGGGAGGCTTTACAAATGCATTCAAGCTTATGTTCTGCTCTGAAACACTTCATCTTTGATGAATTGCCATTTCTGTGATGAAACCTCTCACTATCAGAAAAGTCCAGACCAGCTGTGGCTGTAGAAGCTCTTTCCATGCTGGAACTACTAATGTGCAGCTCTGCCATGTGGGGAGATGTGCCAGTAGATCTTAATAGTGCCAGATCCACCAGCTTGATTTGTCTTTACCAGCTCCTACAGGGCAATGCTTTCATTTTCATTTTGTTACTCTGTGATTATCCATAGTGAATACGCTATAGTTAGGGCAATTCTAGTGTACCAGTGTAGCTACACAAATGAAGCTGTTGTTGGAGCATTCCCAGAGCACCAGAGACGATGGTTGCCTGTCCTCATCTTTTACTTATACCACAGAAATGGCACTTTCTCTCTAAATCATGTATCTGATCATTGAGGTGGGGCATCTTGGTGATGCCTGCGCTCATTTTATAAGCGCTTAGTGTATCCCAGTCTTGTAAAAAATGTTCAATGCAAAATATTATCAGTCTTAAAAGTAACAATAGTAAATATTTTGTGCTGGATGTTTGCATTAGATCTTATAACTTTCAAGGGAAGACACTAAAAGTTTCCTCAGCAAAATAAAATCAAAGTAGCTTAGCAATTACATAACTACATTAGAAAGAAAAAATATCAAATGTTGTGAGAGTCCAGAGTACAGCAAGGGCATTATTGGTGCTCTCTGTAATTGCCATTACTCTTCAAAAGTAATGGACTGGAAACTGCAGTGAAGGCAGCTGGTTTTCTATCAGGCAGAGAAGAAAGCAAAGGCCCTGGGGAAAAGTTTAGACCCACTGACAAGATTTTTCAAAGAGAAGACAGAATGGCTCAATAGTATAGGGACTATATCAACGTTTTAATACTAATTTTTAATTATTTTTATACCATCCAAATATTGTTGCTGCCCACAAATTATGCAATAGATCTAGAGTTCATCAACATGCATGTAATCTAAATACACAATATCTATTAGATGGTTTTAGCTGACCAGGTCTGTATTTTCATGAATGAATTGGAAACTCAAACACTTCTGTTTTCCATAATAAATTCCTGAAGATGAAGATGATAATGGAACTTTGTTGTTTCTGATAATGAAGGCATAAAAAGTTGGGCTCCTATTACCTGGAAAGCTAGCATAGCACTCTATATGCAAAAAAGTCAGAACTCTTGTATTTGAAGTGCTAAATAATATCTAAAAACACTAACAGTCTACTTTTAATTTCATATCACAATGAACCTTGAGATATATGCATAAGCATACATGTGTATACAACCGTTTAGCATATTTTGTATCATTCTGGTTTAATAGTTCTCAAACACCATCAAGTGCAAAAAGAGATCCTCTCCTCTCACCTGTGTGAAAATTAGCTAAGTGCTTAAATATTTTTCTCAGATTATTTTTTTTTAGGCTTAAGGATATCTGAAGAATACTGGCTAAAGAACTGTGTTGGTATGATATGTTTTCCATGGTGGTATAACTCTTCAGTACTTGAAAGCCTAATTTGTCATTTCAATTTTCTCTTAGTTTGTTAAAATGGTTGTCTAAGATACTGCTTTAGGGAAGCACAAATACACTACTCTGTATAGAAGCTTTTTTTTTTTCCATCTTAATCCTGGTATAGCTTTACTAACCCTGAAAAAAAAAAAAGGCTTTGATATTTTATTTTCCTTTTCTGTCCATTTCGTTCAGCCACTTGGAGGGGGAGGAGAAAATACACTCTTTCCAGTGGGAATATCCCATATTTTAGTAGTTTAAAGTCTGGGTGTCACACACATCCTCAGTTAGACACCACACCTCCAGTGGTGTCTTCTCAGAAAAGCTATGCACTTCCATAGCAATTCTCTTTCCATACCTTCCTTGTATCAGTTGCTATTAACATCTCCGAGAGTCATATTCTTAGCTCTATACATCTGAGATACACAGATGTAGTACTTCAGGGCTGCTAGAGGCCCTAGTGAGGTAACTACCATCCAGAATTGTTTCCCAGAAGATCTGAATTATATATGCCATCTTACCCTGAACAATGAAGGAAGACTTCACAGCCCAAACTTCACAGCAAGAATGCTGATAAAACACAACCAATTACACTTCAGCCGGGTGAGTTGTGAAGACAACGCACCTGGCCACATTCTTATGAATTACCTGCATCAGAGCCCACCACTGTAAGAAGAACCTTTTTATCATTATAGATAGGTGGAATCAATTTACAGAAACGTATTAACCAGTATCAGGATCATTTTAAATGAAAAGTAAATATTGCTTCTGGAAAAAAAAACCTACAGTTATTGCTGATAATTTAAAAACTAAATATAAAACTATATTTTTATATGCATGTAGAAAATTGTTTTGTATATTACTTCAATAATAACATGAAATAACTGGCAACTAACATCTAAACTGATGTGTCTCCACTATTTTCAGTCATTTTGTGAAATGACTGGTCTCACAATCTGACTAGAGCATAAATTTAGGGTGATACATAGCTTTTCCCTATGTTCACTACCTATTTTTTGTTTTTAATACAAAAATGATAGGGCATTTGATCTTTGTATATCAGGATAACTATATGATTTTGAAGCATATGTTGACATAAGTTATTCATAGCTGTCATGTCTACACTATTTTCTGTAAATATATCATCATCATTGCTGGGAGAAGGTGAAAAAAGTCCTTTTATTTCTTTATACGGAGATAAGGAGATTAAGAAGAGGGAATCTGTGAAGTTCCTCCAGGGTTTTATCATTAAGTGTGAACAATGCTGGCATCTCTGGATAAGGCATAAGTCTAAGTATTGATACTGTAAATTCCATTAAGTATCTCTTTCTATTGATAGCAAAACATTACCCTGTCAATTCAGCTACTACTTGAAACCATTGGAATAACGTGGTAGCCATATACTCTGCATTTTTTCAGGATTTCTGTGCTACAAAATTTCAGGGTTTTAAATAATGTTCATTGATCATTATCCAAGATTTTCTCTCTTAGAGTGAACTGCCTAAAATGGTCCATTACAAAGTTATTTAAAAGGTTGTCATTTTGGGCTTTTTTTTTCTGTCAAAATTGTTGGTTAACCACCACTTCATTCAGAATATGGATTATTTAACTTTTCTTTCTAAGAGAAATCAGGATGTCCATAGCTTAAGCATTCAAGCTTGTGTCACCCTGACTTCTTTCCAGCTCTGTCAGTGGTGTGGGCAAAACAGTCATAGTATCGAGGCTTTGAGGAGAAAAGTCTGAGCTGTGACTGCCACTTACATTTAGATGGTCTTTATAAAAGCACATCTTTGATGTTCCCTGTTTGGCATAACTTGTAATTTACCAACTTCACCATGGCAAGAAGATAAATTCTTTCTGTAAAATGCTTTGCAGAAGTAATGTTTTATCAAAGCATGTCTCTTGCTGGCAGAGAGGCTTCTGAGACACACAGGCCATGGCTAGAGCAGCAAAGCTTTCAGGAGAAGCCCATAGGACAAATGAAATCAGATGGGTAGCACAGGAAAACTGTAGCACGCTTTCTGGTCTCAGTGCCCTCCTGCAGCAGAATATGACTCACTAATCTGAAAAATAAGGCTGTTCTCTTCCACCTGGGAAAAGCCCAAGGCAATAGCTATAACATGTCCTACCTTTGGTTATGTTGAATTCTCTTTGAGACCAAGGATTCCAGGAGGTGCAGGAAGAGCTAATCTGCTGCTATAAATCTGATTAAAAAGGTTCAAACATAGAAAATTTTTTTGTATATGTGACCTCTACATAACATGCAAAGTGAGCCTTTTATTGTTATTATTTATAGACTGGGTCCTAGACACAAGACTGCTCTGATGTTTTTAGTAGATTACAAAAAACATATGAAGAAAGAGGCCACAAGAGCTTCAAATAATGAGATTTGCTTTTCAAACAGCAAGCTACAAAGATTATTTGTAATAAAGCACACAATAGAGTTTCCAAAGTTAAAATCAGATTGTTATTCATATATCCAAGTGGATTTCAGTGACTTCTCAAGTGGAAGTTCTCTAACTTGTTTAGGGAGAATGTAATTTCATAAATAAGTTTGCTTATTAATATTTTAAATTATTCATTTATTTTGACCAAAAAGGAGGTATTTAAAATCATGGTTGTTACTGTCAGTAGTTTTCTTTGATAGAAGATTTTGAATGAGAAGATTTTGAATGACCATAATGTTATATTTTTGCAGTTTGAACAGGGTTACATAACTCATGATTAATACTGTAATCAGAATAGTTGGAGGGCTATTGCTCACACAGAAATGTGTTTCATCTTTTCCTCCGTCACTTGCATACTTTAAAGCTTGTAGGTTCAATAGTCAATACAGAAAACAAAATGCAAAGATTGTGTACTCTTAAATATGTTCATGACAAAATAATTTAGAACAGTCCAGAAAACACAGATTCATAAAGAAGGAATCTCTAAAGATGATCAATGACCCACATTTTTCAGTGTCTTAAAAGTATTCTAATTCAAGTTAGTCAACTGGAGGTGCTTTACAGAGTGCTGAAGTTTTTTGAGACACAAACTTCAGAGAGGATCAAGCCTCTTGGATATGCTTTTCAGAAAACACAGAAAATGGAGATACCAAAATCCGTATTTTGATATTTTTTAAACAATAGAGGAGAGGAACTCTAAGGCTATATGAATGAACTACTTAGAAGATCAAAGAAATGCTTTGTACAGACACACCAAAATTGTTAGAAGGGGTGTTTGTATTAAGCTAGATATGATGTGCCCTTGGCCATGGAAAAAGACTACAGGACCCAGCAGCATAATGAGGCTGACATCAGCTCTAATGTGGGCATAGAAGATATTTTCTGTCTGACTGTTTGTTGTCTGTCTGTGTTTGCCCTGACTAGAGTCCAGATATACTCTTCCTGGTGTAGTTTCATGACTTTTCATGCTTGATAAATTAGGTCAAATAAGAGACATATGTACTTTTGGGGTGGCAAAATTACTAGGGCTTTTCATCTGTAACTGTGCAGTACGGCTTTATGTTTCTCCTGATAAGCTCTATAATGAATTTAAGAATAACGTTAATGTTTGAAGTCTTTCCACCCCAGAATTGCCCAAAGATGATAATTTCTTTACAGCAAACAATAAGCATAGATAGGTATTTTTCTGACTTATGAGCTCAATTTAAAAAAATTCAGTTCATCAAAACCAAACCTCTGATGAATAGTGGGGAGGAGAAAGGAAGAATACAGCACACCAAATATGAAAGATTTCTCAACCTCCTAGCACACTTTATAATCAGAACCAGGACTCTTGACTGGTGGAGAATATTGCGTCCAGTTCTGGGCCCCTCAGTTCAAGAAGGACAGGGAATTGCTTGAAAGAGTCCAGCGCAGAGCCACAAAGATGATGAAGGGAGTGGAACACCTCCCTTATGAGGAGAGGCTGAGGGAGCTGGGTCTCTTCAGCTTGGAGAAGAGGAGACTGAGGGGTGACCTCATTAGTGCTTACAAATATGTAAAGGGTGGGTGTCAGGATGATGGAGCTAGGCTTTTTTCAGTGATATCCAATGATAGGACAAGGGGCAATGGTTGTAAACTGGAGCATTAACATCAGGAAGAACTTCTTTACTGTAAGAGTGACAGAACACTGGAACAGGTTGCCCAGGGGGGTTGTGGAGTCTCCTACATTGGAGATAATCAAGGCCCGTCTGGACAAGTTGCTGTGTGATGTATTCTAGGTTACCCTGCTCTTGCAGGGGGGTTGGACTGGATGATCTTTCGAGGTCCCTTCCAACCCTTGGGATTCTGTGATTCTGTGAGACAAGCTAGATACTTGTACCTGGGAGGTTCAAAGTGGGGCTAGATCTTAGTCTCAACAGCTGGAGGCATTCCATTTTGCAGAAAAAAGTAATTATGCAATTAATAGTGATTAAGATATTATTAATAATTCATTAATAAATTAATAAAATAAGTAACATTGTTTTATATTATAATAAATAAATAAGATTAATAAAATAATATTTTATCACTCTCTTGTGCTTTTGTTTATGTCAAGTCTTCTCAGTGCCACAACACAATTAATTCTTTCAGCAATGGAGTAGAGCACTGGCAAGTGAGAACTTGCAGTAGGAGAACAAAACCTACATCTACTGCCCCCTACATGAATGCCTGAGCTCACTGAGCTGTCTGCTATCCTGTTCTCAGTTCCTTTTTCTCCTCATTTTCTTCCTTTTTATTTTTTTGGGGAAAAAGAAACAAGAAACTTTGCAAAGCCTGCCTTTTATGCTGATGTGGAATGAAAATTTAAAGAAAAGTTCATAGGCCAGTGTCAGACAGGAAAATAATTTACTGTCTCATCTACATTTTCAAAGTTAGATAAGAATACCTTAGAGATATTTTACATGTAGGCTACTTTATTTACAGTGAACAATCCCACATATCTTTGTAGGTAACAGTTTAGTAGGCATTAGTTAAGTTGTATGTTCCTGAATTTCCTTTCATGTACATCAGTGTGGCAGAAAATTAAGGTGACTGGGACTTTACGGAGATGAAGATCATGTCTGGTATTTTTCTAACAGAAACAAATTAACAGCATATCCAATTTAAACAAAGCCTTTAATCTGAAAATGCAGAAAGAGTGATTTTCATACTTGCTTAAACTCTTGCCTGAATTATGATTCTTATGTATCCATCATGTTCTTCTGCTTTCTCCTTTTATATGAACCTTTTCCTTGTATGACCTTTTTATTTTTTTCCTTACCAGCTTAGTTGACAGTCCTGGTTGATTCCCTGGTGGGCAAGAGACTAAAAATAAACTCTCCTTCATGCCAATAGCCATTTTGGTGAATTTCGCTCACTTGAGGACAGCGTTTATGAAAGGAGAAGTCAAGGGCTAGGACAAAGTCAACTACAGCAGCCTGCAGATTCCTAGACATACCATAGATGTACAAAACTTTAAGGCCTCCTTCTCACAAGTGCAAGAAGAAAGAAACACAGGTAAAAAGAGTCTGTAAAGAGATTAAGGCCTATGAATACTCTTGCTAAATTTTATAAATCTAAGTTTTTATTTTTAACTTTGTGCAACAGATTTACAAGGCAGGAGGGTTCTGCTTATAAGGTTGTTTGTGTATGTTACAGCAATTTGACCAAATGCCATCGTGTCATCATGTAGCAGTGTAGTGTAATGCCTACTCTGTTTTCACTGGCCATTACCTAATATTAAGATCATGGCATACAGTATGAAAAGGTCTTTTTTAAAAGTATGTGAAAATGTACAGAGGTTTTACATACCTAATCATGGAGGTCTTTCTAGCCCAAGATTTTTTTTTCATGTGTTTACCAGAAACTTTGTGATGCTGTTGATTTTTGAGATACTTTTTGCTTATTCAATCAAGAATCTAGATGAAAGAAAAAAGAGAGGAACTTTACACTGAAGCTTCAAGAGGTGTTTGTTTCAAACTATCTATATGTGCTACTTTACCCTTTTGACATTTTAATGTATTGTGTATTGATGTTACATATGTAATATGTCCATAATTCGTTTCATGTAAAAGAAACAAGCATTGAGTTTTTGATATCTTTAAGCTAAAAATCCAGATGCAACAAAACAGGATGAGTTGGTGAATGCAAGAAAGAAAGAATTAAAAAGAATGAAAATACTTTTTAAAATCCTGTACATACTAGCTAGCCCTGAAGAAACTCCAGAGGTCTGTCTAAATCTAACTGACACCAGTGTGATTAACAGCTACACTAACTTTGTGACTTTGAAAAGTGTTTTTTCACTTTGCTTTTATATGACACAACTTATGCTGTGCACTGGAGGTGACCGTGAAGCACGTTTTGTTGGTTAAAAATATTGCATTAAATGGTTGTCTTCCATACAATTTTCAAATAGGAATCAATCAAGGCTTGTGTGGTGATGTGCAAATTTTCACTCAATTTGAACTGATTTGGCTCTTCAGAAGGTTAAGGTAGTTTAATGGTTGAAAGAACATTGCTGTGCAGCAAGCTGCAAAAGTCAAAAGGTTAGAGGATTAGGATTTCATTTCCTTTTAGCCATTGCCATGTCTGTTTTCTGTCCAAACTACTTCTTGTTCCCATTTAACCCATGCTTTTAAAGACAAAAGGGATTGAGAACTTGTGGGCCTCAGGCTTCATTTTAACAAGACGTCTCTAGCACTTTGGTGCGTAATTTGTCATAGATGTCATAGGTCAGGGAATGTTAGAAACCTACAGCTAGCAGATGGTCATTATGACAGCAGTTAGATTTCAGAAGCAAAAGATGCTTTGTGATATTTACTCCAGCGTGTGAATATTACACCTCTGTAGAATGTTTTCATGTTCACTTTTAAAAATGAACTCATCCTTTTTATCACTCACTTCTTAACTAGAGCTCACAAAAGCCTCTGAGCCAAATCCTCTTCCCACTGCTCACTAGCTTCAGTGGGGTTCCTTCCAGCAATAAAACACCCCCGTAGAACAGTCCATTTCATTTACAAAGATTAGTAATAGTCTGGAATTACTAGCTATGGACAAAGTTTTCAGTGACCAGTTAATTTAGGAAGAATTTTTTTCATCTTCATGCTGCTTTCCTGTCCTGTTATTCTTTTCAAATGATACTGGAAATGGATGTTTCAGATAATCACAAAATGGTCATTTCCTGGCAAGACAGTATTTCCAGTTGAATAGAAGCACAAAATCTCTACTCTTTTGTTTCACATAACACCACCAGACCTAATAACCTTACACAGGATACAGGCTCCTTTATGGCAGCCAATACACAATATTTTAGGTTTTAAAGAGGAGGAGGAATCTGTTAGGAGCAATCTCAGCCCACATAAGCCTGCAACCCAAAATAGCAGAAAAAAAAAAGAAAAAAATAATAGATTAAATTTTATATGCACAGTTCGCTACACTTAGATCTGCATGGGAATTGCTTTACAGAAAAAGAGCTGTCTGTTCCTTCAAAAACAGAGTAGGTGGCTGATCTTTCATAAGCCTTATGACAAATATTGATCTTGAAGAATGGGTAAAGTGGTCTTTTTTCACAAATAAGTTCTATGAAAGCATTTTGTTCATAAGGGCTGTAGGTATCTGTATAAGTACAGGATTATAGATGTAAACTTGTGTGTGACAAGCTGACAGGCAGGCAAATGGGTTTAATATTGCTCATAAGTGAAGGAGGTGGGTGAGCAAAAGGTAAAAGACAAGCCTCTTTTTCCAAGATAGCTAGTTAAGTCAAAAAAACTCTGCTACATTTAGTAGGAAGAAGCTACCATCTGCAGATATGCTTTAAGCATCATTCAATGGATAATCATTCAGAGCAAGGGAATTAATTTTCTTGATAGTCACTGAAAATGTTTTACTATGTCTCATCCAAGCTGGCTAGTCAAACTTTGCAAAGGTCACTAACAGACACCTTTTACACATGTGAGGAAATTACTACAGCAACAGTAGCTGGGATTTGAAGATACAGCCTGGTTTCCAGGGAAATAAGGTTGTGCCATCCATCTGCCTGCCTGTTAGCTCCCCATTAGTAATTGTTCACCAGTTAGTCAGTTTCAACAGGTTACAGAGAAATTTCACACATTCACAAAGTTTAAAAAAGAATTTGGTTCCTGCAGGTTTCCTGAAAACTAGCAACTGGATACAGAAGACAGACCCAGTTTATACATATAGTACAAGATTATCAGCAGTGTTATTGGACTGTGTCTGCCCTGTTAATACCTAAATTCAGGACTGTTATTGCAGGAAACCCACTGTGATGTTCTTGCTGCCAAGCTGATAAGTAGGTGAGAATTAGCTCCTGAAGTCATCATCTCACTACAGGAATAGAAGGGAGGCATGGCGCATGGGTAATTATTGTGGTATAAGAACTTATCAAACTTCTTAAGAAACAAAGCTCAGTTAGCTCCACTGATAATAGGGTAATCTATCTTCTTTTTACAAGGTAAGAGTTTTGGAATAACTTTGTGCAATGGAAAAGGCTTTTTCTTCCTCTGAGCTCAAAACATCATGACCCCAAATACACGTTCTTTATGTGTGGTTCAAGCTTGTTCATTATAGTGAGTGTTTTCTCATCATTTAGTTTGTGAGGGGTGGAACCTGTGATACTTGGTACCCTTGATGTTTCCAGACTTTGTACAGACTTTGTATATAGTACTACCAGTTACCAGCTCGTGACTTTTGCAGTTAGTTCTACCTTCTTGTTTCACCTTCTAAAACGAAAAGTCAAATATGTAGGGTACTCATACTACCTGACAGTCATGAGAAACTTGTGAGGCCATCATTTCTCCAGGGCTACCATAAATGAAACATGACATTTTTAGTTCTCAAAGGCTCTAGATTAGAGGGATGCAAACCTGAAGGATATTACCTTTCACAGCCTGAATTCTGTTTTATGCTCTCGTAAGGTAGTAGCCTCCAGAGTCCTAATGACCCCAATAGCTGTCTCTGAGTGAGTGGACTACAATTTGCATCAGTCATCATGACAGATTTGATCAGCAACTAATTTTAGTTAAACAATTTATATTTAAAGCCTGCCCCAATGATTGATAAGTGTAGGATCCAGCGCCCTCTCAAATAGTTTAGCTGTTGTTGGTCTCTGGATTTTACAGGTCCTGATAGTAACTGGAAAGAAACTTTGGCAGATAAGAAAATGACATCACAGGTGCTACAAACCTTCATGTGGAGGGTATGTATTTTACTGTTTTTTGAGGAAATATAGGCATTCATACAGTAGGGGAGAAGAAACAGCTCAAACATCTCAAATAATATACTATGCCTTTGTAGATGGACCGTTATCAACATGGTCTTTAATTTCAGGCATAGCACAGGCTATCACCTTCACACAGTCAATCTGTCTATAGTTTTACATAACTTCTAGAAGGACATCCAGATTGGCATGAGTAGACTTAAAGAAACAAATGTTGGTTTTCTTTTGTGTTACCCTTCCTTTTAGAATTGACTTTCTTTTGATATTAATTTCCAAATGATAACTAATGAAATCACAGATGTGCTTTTACACAAACGTGTAGTATAGGTCTTGTCAATATCTGATAACTGGTAACTATGTGTGTAATACCTTCCTGTGGTAAGCAGCAAATCCACTTCTCTGCATGCTCCACACTGAGTGATTTTGCTTGCAACTACATGTCTGTGTTCTGATCTCACAGGGTAGTTATCATGACTTTTCTTGAGGTGTAGCTGCTGTATAGAGAAGAGAGAAGGGACTTATTGACTTATTCAAATCCTAGTGAAGCCACTGGGATCTTTCTGTTTCCTATGAGAAGTATTAGACAAAATCCTTAAAAAGGTGCAAACAAAACAGAAGACCCTTAAAAATACACAGACAAAAAGAAATGTCCAAAAGTGAAGCCTTTCATAAATTGAAAACTTCCTTGCATCCTTTTAACCAATCTCCTATTTTCTTAAGGACTGGTTTTGAGCTATGAGATTTACCCCAGAGTTATGAAGGCATTATGGTAAAAAAAAAGAACATGTGTTAACAAAAAATACCATTAGTGCCTTCACCACAGCTGTGAGAAAGCCAGGAAACAAAACTATACCTTAGCACCTGAGCAAATAGAATAGCATTGTAACAGGGGAGCTAGAGTGGCTAAACAGTTTTAAAACATAAAGCGAGGTTTTTCCAGAAGATTTTTTAGTGTGCTTTGCTTTACCTCTCATACTGTAAGTTTTCATTGGCTTAATTGTATTGATATACGTGCAATAGCGTAAACTATAAAGAAATGTAATAAAAATTCAAGTGGCAGCTTAAGGTTATGCAATCAAGGAGACTATAGGTATGCACTGTATTGAAATCTGTGTGTAGATTCTGTAGGTACATAGATTAGATCAAAAATGATGCAATGAAGTTTATTCCTGATATTATTTCATTTAGTGATAGGATGATTAGATGCTATGCACCAGGTTCAGTTGCACTTTTTTTGCACTAAGTGCTTCACACACAGCCAGGCATTTAGTTAGCAGTAACCATGTGCACTCTTAAGTCTCACTTTTCTTATTCGTGTTTTCCCTGTTCTGTTCTGCACACATCAGGTGACACCAAATTCATGATTAAAACCAATTTTGCTGGAAACCCAAATGAAAAATTGGAAGATTTCTAACCATCCAAGTAGAAACTGTGGTTCTAAATCACTGCTGGATTGTAAATACTACAAATAACTGCTGTACAGCCATTTTTCCTCATTCATTTCTGGGTGGCAGAGCATCCACAGAGCAGCGTCAGAAGTGTTCTGCAGCTTAACAATCAATTAGTACAGTCCATTAAAAAAAAAAAAGTAAAAATAAAAAAAAAGAAAAAAAAAGAAAAAATAAAAAAGGCCGGGGGGGGGGGAGGGGTGGGGAGGGAGAAGGGGAAGACTAAAAAGGAGAAAATAAAAACTAGGCCTTGACAGTGGAGGTGGCCACTAATTATTAAAATGGAGTCATAAATAGCCATAAATATTTAAGGTTTATAGTTCGATTTGTTTGTGGAGGTAGCTATTAGCCTGCTTGTGAGATGGTAAATTCCTGCTTAGTACAATGCAGCACAACAGGCAGCTCCAGTGTGCGCCGAGACAAAGAGCCCCAGGCAGCCCCACCCTCGCCCATTCTGCTCTCCGACAACACCCCTTGTTCACAAAGCTCCTTTCAATTATAGTCTTTGTTGGTAATGTTTACTTTTTTCATTCAAATCTCTCCTTCCTTTAGTCTCCGTCTTCCAGGCTACCAGCTCGCTGGAACCAACACAAGGAGGCAGAGAAAGAGAAAATTAAATCCAGCACATGCCTAAGGTAGTATAAGACACACCAAAAAAACCCATTGTAAAACCATCCCTGCCCCAGTTCTTCAAGGAGTGAGTGCAAAGAAATCCGAATAGTATTTTTTCTTTCTTTTGCAGCTCTTGTAATTTTCCTTATTACCCACAACTGCCTCTCATCTCTCATTGAGGGCACGGGCTGGTTGTGTGGATGCTCGATGACAAGGGAGCTGCTTTAATTTGTTCAGTGAATATCTTTCTACTTGCACTTCTCTTTTTTTCCCAGACAGTGAAAAGGTTATTTATTGAGGAATTACACTCTTCCTTCCATCTTAGGCAAAGATGCCACGAATAAGAATTCATTGTGTGATACTACCCAAACCTTTCCTTTGGCCTTTTCTGCTTTTTTTGCTCTTGCGATTTTTTCTTTTTTTTTTTTCCTAGCTTGTGCAGATTTTTGCCCCTGGGTGTAGGGAGTTTTGTTGTTTTAATAGAGCAGTTATTTGCTTTAATTTCTGAAAAACATTAGAAGGTGAATTTTGGAATATCTGATGAAATGTGGCAATCCTGCCTGTACATGTCAAAACATAAAAAAGGGTAATGCTCTAAAATATCTTCCCATAAAGATGTTAAAGTACAGGTTTGCAACTCTATAAGGCAGAATCCAAACCAAATAAAAAGCAGCAGTTGAAATTGCGTTGTTTTTTTTTTTTCTCTGTATAATTGTGTCAGATTAATTAAGACCAAAATATGACTATTTTGATCAGAAGGTGGCAGTTGTCACTCCAGCATCTGTAACCTGTGTTTTGGAAACAGATGCTTCCTGTGCAGTGTCTACTCCACCAATAGATATATGTCATGATGTGTGTCAACAAATTTGACATTATAGACTGATTTCTACAATGTCCCAAGAGCATGCATGCATGTGCACATATATGTGTGTATATATACAACATATACATATATCCACATATAATAGTGTATTCATCACTGGAGAATAATTTCCTATATTATCCTCAAATTCCAATTCACACATGTTGGCACGTAAATATTAACCTTTAATTGAGAAATATTTGTCCTTCTGTTACCTGTAGTTTCTGCATCTGTTTTAAGAGGGAAAATAAAAGTATAGATGCAAATGTCCAGATTTCACAGGTATCTTCTGCAGACAAGGGACAGCAGTTGCACAGCTTTACAGTTGAGTAAAATCCAAATTCATGCTCTGAAGATGCCATATTTTTTGAGAAGCTTTGTCTGCTTGATACAATGTAAATCAGTGATGAAGACATTCTATTTTTTTCCAAAGTAATGAAATTAAAAGGGTCATTATATTGACTGCTATATATCCAGCATATATTTACATTTCCAACAGGCTTTAACATAATCTTATGACCTCAGACAATGTTTAACTAAGCTGTCAGTATTTTTCCTAGCTGTTTTTACAGCAGTAATGAAAACGGATGTACTCTTTGTTTTATTCTGCCTTGAATTTTATGTCACCTGCTATTAACAAAAAATAATCATCATCTGGGTCAGTCATGCACCCGCGTAAGCCTGTGTGCTCTCGGTGAGGAACATCTGTATTCAAGCTCTTTCAGGCCTTAAAAGCAGCCATAAATCCGGTTCTCGGTAAATGAGAAAGGTCTCTCAGACGACTTAATTTGCTGTGGGAAGCCAAGCTCTCCTTAGATTCCTGGTTCTTCAGCCTGTGACCTGCAGCACTGTCCATCTGCTGGAAGCCATGTTTGATTTCTGGGCTGGGGAGGTGGCTCTTGGCTGCAAAAACATGTCATAGGAGGGTGTAAAGGAATTTCTCTCTCTGTCATCATTAAGGGGTCCCCCCCCCCCACGGCAATAGGAATGAAAAGTGCAATTTAATATCCTCCAGAGATTGTCAGTGGGGAAAATTAGAATAAAAGTCTTAAAAAGGCTGAAAGCTGCACAAGCACTTCCCCAGTGGGGCTTTGTGGTCCATGTGGGGAGTGGGGATGTCCCTGAGGAATTCATTGCAGGCCCAGCTGAAAAGGAAGGGATTAAGGCCCTTTAGAGAGGGGAAATGCAACAAAAGGAGCACTCTTATGATGTAGCCGTATAAAATAAGGGGCTGTATAGTACGGCTGAGAAGCCTGAGTTGTAGGCACTGCTCCCCACAGGCGAGCTGCTTGTGCTAAGCCCTGTGCCTGCACTGGGATAAGAGCACAGCTTTCATTTAGGGGCAAATAATAGATTATTGGTGTGTTTCTACATCTTTTTCTATCCTTTTTTTTTTTTTACACACCTACCGAAAAGTGGCCTGTAGGGAGATTATACTCTAGTGAAAGTTGCTGCTAATTAAAACAAGTAATTAGTGTTCCTCCAGGCTTTGTGGTTTCACTCACTTTTGCCCGCTAGAAAACATTAGTTTAAAAGCAATCCAATTTCTAGCAATAACAGACTGTTAAAAAGTCATTTAACAAGTATATAAGTGTAAGGTTACAGTTCAGGCTTTGATTTATCTCTTCTGGGCTATTTAGAGAGCAAAGCTGGAAGGGGGAAAGGGCAGTTAAATGGGTTTTTCTTCAGGCTTTGTTTTGCTGGTTTCTATTGAGAAGTCATCTCACTGCATTTGCAAGGACAAGGCACAGCTTCAGAGGATAGCTCTCCAAGCCACGTAAAAAACAGGACTGGCCTTAATGCAGTTTTTCTAGAGAACCATCACCTAGCATTTTGTAAATAGAGCATTTGTAAACAGACCATTTCACTAAGTCTTAACCACTCCTGGTTCTCCCAGAATGAGGACTTTTTATTGACTCTGTCTCTCCCTGAATGAATAGGAGTTTAAGGTATTGCTGCTTCATGTTGGTACAGACAAAAGTGATTATACATGTATGCTGCTATTCTGCAAGAAACTGAAGGGGATTAGTATAAAGATTCAAACACAATGATTGACAAAAAAACCCATCTTTGGTGGGTTTCCAGTGTTCCCATCATTCCACAATTCCAGACTGTTGAGCATGTGGATCATAATATGGGATGATGACATGTCTTGTAATATACTTCCTGTCGTGGTTTAAGCCCATTTGACAACTCAGCCACGTAGCCTGCTCTCTCCCTCCTACCTCCTTCCTCCCCCACTCCTGGAGGGCCAAGAAGAGGAATTGAAAGAATGTAACTCTCATGGGCTGAGATAAGAGCAGTACAATAAACTAAGGTATAACACAAACCACTACTGCTACCACCAATAATAATAATGATAAGGGAAATAATAAGAGAAGAGAATACAAATGCTCACCACCGGTGGACAGATACCCAGGCCAACCAAGCAGTGAAATAGCCCTTAAGGGTAACTGCCCCCAGTTTACTTCCTGGGCATGGCGTGCTGTGGTATGGAATACCTCATTGGCTAGTTTGGGTCAGGTGTCCTGTCTCTGCTTCCTCCCAGCTTCGCTTCTTCCCTAGCAGAGCATGAGACACAAAAAGTCCTCAAAGTAAAACATTACTAAGCAGCAACTAAAAACTTCTGTGTTATCAGTGCTGCTCCCAGGCTGAAAGTCAAAAACACAGCAGTGCACCAGCTACTAAGAAGGAGAGAAAATGACTGCTACTGCTGAACCCAGGGTACTTCCTCATGAGATATTTTTGGCTTAATACAGACACCCATGGTGGTTCCTTATTTTTGTGCAAGTGGATGCATGCATAGATAAGACATAAACTGCAAATCAAGTACAACAGAAGTATATGCAGGTGATTTCACCCTATAAAAAGAAAGCACTGTTTTCTAACATTCAACCGGTGGACACGGATTTTGTTTTCAGTTCGCCTTATCTGTTATTTCTGTTGATAAATGAATCAGAAAAAAGAAAATATGATTTTTGATAAGCTAGAAAAACATTTTACACTGATAAACAGAATCATATTGCATAGTAGTAACACTGAAATGGCAGTAATTCAACACTAAAATGTCATTTTAAATGGTATTTTTTTTTCCAGTCATGTACCAGCAGACAGGTCTGTACAGCTGAACTTTTTTGTAATGTTAATTTTAAATACACAAGACGTACTCATTTTGATAACAGAAAAGGTGGAAATATCCATCAGTTTCCTTTTTTCCCTTCTGCTAAAAGTTTAATTATTTAGTCTGGCAAGAAGTATGCATCAGGTTCTGTTTATGTATATCCTGATAAAATACTTCATCATATTGAATAATAACAAATATAAAGAGTTCAGATTGTGCTGAATGATAGGATTTTCTTTTACACTATAAACATCCTAGTGCTTTTTTTTTCATAATCTGATGAGTTCATCTGATGTTTTCTTCTGTAAGAATAGGCAGTGAACAAGAATAGATTATTTTTAATTTGTTATACTCATAAGGATAGGAACAAATCTGCATTCGACACCGAGCTGTGTGGTTCTGTTGATAACGGTAGAGGGAAGGAATGCCATCCAGAGGGACTTTGACACACTTGTGAGGTGAGCTGATGCCAACCTCATGAAGTTTAACCATGCCAAGTGCAAGGTCCTACACCTGGGTGGGAGCAATCCCAGGCACAGCTACAGTTTGGGCAAAAAGGAAATTCATGGTAGTCCTGCGAAGAAGGACTTGGGGGTGTTAGTCAATGAGAAAATGAACACGAGCCAGCTTCAGTGTGCGCTTACAGCCCAGAAAGCCTACCGTATCCTGGGCTGCAGCAAAAGGATTGTGACCAGCAGATCCTGCCCTTCTACTGTGCTCTCGTGAAACCTCACTTGGAGTATTGTGTGCAGTTCTGGTGTCCTTAACATAAAAAGGACATGGTACTGTTAGAACAAGTCCAGAGGAGGGCCACGAAGATGATCAGGGGACTGGAGCACCTCCCATATGAAGATAGGCTGAGAAAGTTGGGGCTGTTCAGCCTGGAGAAGAGAAGGCTGCGTGGAGACCTCTTAGCAGCCTTCCAGTATCCGAAGGGGGCCTACAGGGATGCTGGAGAGGGACTATTCATTAGGGACTGTAGTGATAGGACAAGGGGTAACGGGTTGAAACTTAAACAGGGGAGGTTTAGACTGGATATAAGGAAGAAATTCTTTACTGTGAGGGTGGTGAGGTACTGGAATGGGTTGCCCAGGGAGGTAGTGAATGCTCCATCCCTGGCAGTGTTCAAGACCAGGTTGGATGAAGCCTTGGGTGATATGGTTTAGTGTGAGGTGTCCCTGCCCATGGCAGGAGAGTTGAAACTAGATGATCTTGAGGTCATTTCCAAACCTAACTATTCTATGATTCTATGATTCCTGAAAAGAAAATTAATAATTATTGTACATTCCCTCCTCTCTCTTCTACAGGATTTCTTTTAGAAAATTACTTTTTGCATACCTCTTAGTAGTTTTAGGGATTTATGTACAGATTGAGTATCTCTTTCTGGATGTCCTTTTTGGGCTACCCTCAAATAACATTCTGTACAGTAAAAACTCCTTTAAAAACATGTATGCCAGCATCAGTGATATTTATTTCTTATTACATTTAAGACATATATACGATGTTCACACATATATATGTTCATGCGTATATATATGTCTATGACTATATCACAGAATCCCAAGGTTTGGAAGGGACCTCAAAAGATCATCTAGTCCAACCCCCCTGCAAGAGCAGGGTAACCTAGAGTACATCACACAAAAACTTCTCCAGGCTGGCCTTGAATATCTCCAACGTAGGAGACTCCACAACCCCCCTGGGCAACCTGTTCCAGTGCTCTGTCACTCTTACAGTAAAGAAGTTCTTCCTGATGTTAACGTGGAACCTCCTATGCTCCAGTTTACACCCATTGCCCCTTGTCCTATCACTGGATATCACTGAAAAAAGCCTAGCTCCATCATCCTGACACCCACCCTTTACATATTTGTAAGCACTGATGAGGTCACCCCTCAGTCTCCTCTTCTCCAAACTGAAGAGACCCAGCTCCCTCAGCCTCTCCTCATAAGGGAGGTGTTCCACTCCCTTCATCATCTTTGTGGCTCTGCGCTGGACTCTTTCAAGCAATTCCCTGTCCTTCTTGAACTGAGGGGCCCAGAACTGGACGCAATATTCCAGATGCGGCCTCACCAAGGCAGAGTAGAGGGGGAGGAGAACCTCTCTTGCCCTACTAACCACACCCTTTCTATTGCACCCTAGGATGCCATTTGCCTTCTTGGCCACAAGGGCACATTGCTGGCTCATGGTCATCCTCCTATCCACCAGGACCCCCAGGTCCCTTTCCCCTTCACTCCTTTCCAGCAGGTCAACCCCCAACCTGTACTGGTACATGGGGTTGTTCTTCCCCAGATGCAAGACTCTACACTTGCTCTTGTTGAATTTCATCAAGTTTCTCCTCGCCCAACTCTCCAGCCTGTCCAAGAATTTGTATTTGTTATTGGTGCCAGCCTGCATGGAGTAGAGCAATAGCAGAACAGACAGACCATAGAGCACCAGAGGGCAAAATCTGTGTGGACATAATAAACTCCTTCAGATTAGCACAAAACAATAAAAGACATTTACACAGCTCTAATTTTATGAGGTAAGTCATATTTGCACAAAGCTTCCATTATATTACAAAAGGCAATCTTCAGAAGTAATTTAGGAATGGCAACTGTATGAATGTTGGGTCCAAGAAAGGAGAACAATTTTCTCATGCAGTCCAGCTTTCATTCCCAGATGTCTTCTGTAAATGATTTTAGTGATTCTTTGACTCTAATTTAAACATAAATTGAGTTTAACATCCTCTCATATCTTACATCAATATTTGTTATACATTTCTGTTTATTTCAAGTTACTGGCTTTTCACCTAGTTGACTCTAGAGTGGACTTCTTATTTATGCATTTTTCTCCTTATGACACTTTCTAGAGTAATTTTCAATGTATTAGCAGTATCAAAATGAAGAATCTTGGCAGCAGAATACTCAAATCTCATGGTGGAATGACAAAAAAACATTTTGAAGAACATCAAGGCAGTAAATTGTCCAAAGAGTTCACAGAAGTCACCTTCTATCAATTAATATGAGACATTAGTTTTCCCAGCATATTTTTAAAGATACATCGAATTAAAGTCACCTGCCACTCACCCACTCCCACTCACCACCCCGTTTAGAAGACACCAGTGTTCTTTTGTAGTTTTTTTTTGTGTAATGACCAGTATTGAATAGGACTAGCAATTGTGGCCATCACCATTTAGTAAGCACTCCAAGAAAACAATATTGACCTGTTGTGATATAGAAGATAATTTGCCTGCTTGTTCCTTACCACATAAACTTTCTGCTCTTTTAGACTTCCTAATCTGCAAGTGAATGAACATGGTAGCTTTACCTCTCAACTACGTTTCAACTTTAGCTGCAGCAACTTATCAGTCTTTCAACAAGACTCTGAAAAAGAAAACAAAGTAATTTACTTACTGCAAAAACTGCAAAGGAAATCTTGCTTTGAAAATGCAGTCATTGTTATTCCATCTTTCTTCTTACTCTCCTCTTAATTCTTAATGCCAGGTTGGATGGGGCTTTGATAAACCTTGTCTAGTGGAGGGTGTCTGTACCTGTTGCAGAGGGATTGGAACTAGAGGATCTTTAAGGTCCTTTCCAGTCCAAACCTTTCTATGATTTTATGATTTTGTAATGTGTTCTTGTTATTCTTCTTACAGGTCCTTGGTCGTAGTCTTGAGATGTTACAGAACTAGGCTGCAGTGGGTTCAAGATTTTAACCCTGTTTCGTGGAAGAGAGGCTGGACACACACATATGGAAAATGCTGTATGTGTTTGGGGGACAGTAACACAGATAAATGAGGGCTTGCAGGTGATTTCAGTGATAAACTGTAGTAGAATTTTTAGCAGTTTGGTTTTAAGTTTTTTGAAGTTATATTAGATAAAACATAAGTTTTGCCCATCAACATACAAGTTGATGAAGATAGATAGTAGATGTAAATAGAGTATCAGGAGTTATCATTTTCTTATCTTTTCCAGGTTTCTGATATGTCCCTCAGTTAAGCTGTCTGTCTTCAGTATTTTTAAGTGGACAAGTAGAAAAGAATCACAAAGGAGGTAGTGTTTACACTGGTGGTATTGTATTGTTCTGAAACTGAATAAAAGAAATAATTCAGGAGCTAAGAGTCTTGACAAGATTTTCTACAAAGCATGCATACAATGAGGGCCAAATGCCTACATGGATTTTGAACATCTGACTTGTCCCTTCTTAGGCCTGATTGTAAAAGACACTGGCAGTAGCAGCTCAATGTTCACAGACACTGTGAACTTTGACAACCATGCTCAGAACAGTTCTGCTCTGTGACTCAAAGCCACTACCAACAACTCCTGAATATATGGACAGAAAATGCATTACGAAAGCTTGCAAAAAAAAAAGTAGCCTTAAAATCTTCATGAGAATTAATCTTAGGACCAGTAAAATCTAGTAGTATGGGGGGGCAGTATGATCACCATTTTCTACCTCCAAGGCCTTGGAGGATGTGCCAAAATCTCCTAAACTTTCTGTAAGCAGAAAAACGTTGTCCAGCCTTCAGGATACCCATCTTCTTGAGAAAAGGTTACAGCGGCTACCATTTGACCAAAGTCATGTGTCTTCTATGCTTCCCTTTCAAACACATGCAGAATGCCCTGTCCCCTATATGGTCTAAGCATTCTGACTGTTGACTAGAGCCTTGAAAGTTTGAGTTAGATCAAAACACCTCTGCTGTTTCATGCCATTTGCTTGTATTAGTGTGTCGCTTCCATAAAGCGCAGGCTAGTAATGCTATACTCTCAGAGTTCAGAATCCTGCTATGACTGAGGCTGATTCAAAGCAGACTTATTCTGGGCTGGTTTTATTAAACTGTCTGTACACATAGGAACCCCAGGTAGCTTTTTGTTAATTTATAATACAGAGTGATAGATCATTTTAAAGTCTAAATCCAGTGCATCATCTCAGTTTTTAGAACAATCCAACCCAACCTTGTAGCTGTTAAAATGCTATTGTGACAATATTCCTGGTCACAAGAATAAAAGGGGTCATGTGTAAATTTTTCAGGATGCATTTTTTTTAAATACAGGATAGCTGTCAAAATCAGAAAAAAAACATCAATTTATTTCAGTGTAGCATCTTCAAATGTTAAAATTAACTACCATGCAAAGCCACTCAACATGCTCTACTGTTACTTGGAATGGAAATGATCAAAAATCTTGAAATATGAAGAAAACATAGGAAAATAACTGTCAACAGACACTGTTTCCCTGTCTTTCTGCCCTGTGCAATATTTTTGGCACTAATGGCAGATCCAATGTCCTTCTTGATAAGATGGTATTTTGGTGATAAGGGGTATTTTAAGTGCCATTATAAAACATGGTTATTTTTGAGACATCATTAGAATGTCTTCAGTTTGTCTCACACTGCATGAAACCAAGTCAGTATCTCTTTTGCTGGTATTTGAACATTCTAACAGTTTTGCGAGATAAATTAATGAAAAACATGCACAGACCTAAGTAAACATCACTTTTGTCTTTTTTGTATTAGCTACTTGGCATTCTTAATAAAAGAGCACGTATTTTTTAGGATTTTTATTATAGTCTTGAAGATCTCCACATTTGCCATATTGATCTTTGGCTATGGGCACATGGCTTCCCTTATTTCATAAATACAGCTGAATGAGAAGGGTTGAATAATACTACTGATTCTTGGGAAACTGAACAGTTCTGAAAACCTCAGAATGTGAAAAAGCATTATAAGAATTACTTTCTTTTGTTGATAACTTCATTACCATGAAGCTTGAAGAATATGGGGCACTTTGGACAAGCTTAAAAAAAGTTGTGCACTTTAATCACTCCCATATAATAGGGCATAAAATGTAGAACCACTGTAGTCAATATTTCTAGATTTTTTTTTCTCAAATTTTTGCAAATACGAGTGTATCTAATTCCAGGAAAAAGACATTGTACTCACAATTATGTCTGTAACTCTTTACAAGTCTCGTACTTGGCACATGAGAATGATTGAGCAAATGTTGAAAGAGCTTCTTTGTATTGTCCAAACTCCAGCTGGCCTGTTCTCAGCAAATATAATATAGAGAATCACTTAGCGTGCCTTAGCTTTCTCCTAATAAAGTCTGTTCAATATAAAAAAAAAATCACATCAACTTAATGATACTTTTGCTCTCACCTGTAATGAATTGTGCTTGCATTCATCAGGTTCCCCTGAGAATCAAAAGCTGTAAGATTTAAATCCAAAAGGAATCCATTTCAATGATATGAAACATTACTTTTGGGTTCATTCAGTCTATTAAGTAAAAACACATTTAAATTTAATGCTAAAACACAGTTATGTTATTTAGTAATCTCAAAGTCATGACTCTGTTAGTGAATGTTCCATAATCAACATGAAATAGTAGTTATCAGGGCATTTTTTGAAATACCTGGTAAAGTTACTGTCATCTTGCAGAGAAGACTTAAGTACTGAATGAAAGTAGAGGATACACTTCTTTAATTTCAGAAGTGGATCATCTTAAGAAATGTTAAAACCCATCCAAATAAATGATGTAAGAAAACTTTCACTTCTTCTGCCTGTGCTACTGATATGGTCTCAGTGACTGTCAATCCAGCACTTTTAACAGGTGCTAAATATGCTTTCTACACTTAAAAGAAATGCAGAAAAAAAAAAAAAAGGAGAACATTTCTTTAGTATGTAGTAGCTGAAAATATCTGCTTTAAACTCAGCATCTGTATTTTTCTCAGCCTTATCTATTTATTCTGTAAAAGGACAGGTAACTGAAAGTTCAAAACAAAGATAAAAGGAAGGTCCACTAAGCAATCCATATCCATTCATGGAACAAAATGATTTCTTAAAATTGTCTCCAAATTACAGTATATTCTAGTTAGGAACATCTACATTGGGACATTTTGCCCTTTATCATTTTTGGAGTCATTCTTTGTGCATGTGGGAACATAACTGGGGCTAATTTCAGAGAGGGAGAGGTTTCCAAGTAGTTTTTACCTGATATTCCTTTCCCCATGTCCCTCAGTGCCATATCCACCCATCTAAGAAGAAAAGTGCACAAGGAGTTATGCAGAAGTGCTAAATCTTACACTTTCTTTGCCAGCTGAATTCTCTAACTTGAAAATAATAGGACTTAGCTGTACATAGAGCACTAGAAATAATGATAAATCATGTAGTTTTGGAAAACTGAAAAATTTAGCCCTTCTTAATGAACAGTCAGAGCAGAGCCCAAAATAACTCCATTGGAAACAGAGGTTATATTCTTTTCATATCATTCCCTTCAATTCACCAGACAAACCCAAAGAAGGAGGAGGGCCAGAAGGGGTTTTATCACCCCACTTCTTCATCATCAACTTCCTCTTGGTGTCAGACACCATTGAAAGGCAGAAAAAGCTATTTTTCTTTCAATGGTGCAAAAAGAGAAGGCAATTATTTCAAAACTGTCCCTTCTACCCTACTCATTGGAGGTAGAGCTTGACTCTGACAGCAAGTGACTGGAGTCTGGGGAATTCTTTTTCTAGATAACTGTAGTATTATTGTAAGGTGTAAAAGATGTAATAGGTCCATATACAGTTTATTTTTTTCAGCCAGCACTACATATTTCCAGGTAGAGGATGTGGGTCTTTTAAGAGCAAGTCTCATACCAGAATTCATATAATAGATTTTATAGAAGTTAGTAACACAAACATCTGTGTATTTGTCCTGTAAAGTATATGGCAATCTCTCTGTGTTAAATGGAAGGTAAATGTGTTGTTAAAGAAATCCAAATGGGTGCTTTGTGATTCTTTAGTACTTGACAGGCAATGTCATGCAAGAGAAATTGATTCATTGATTCACACTGGGTAGGAGTTTCTATTGATTCTCTAAAGAATCATGTATATAAGATCCACCAGAAAAAAACAAAACAAACAAACAAAAAAAAAAGAGGAAAAAAAGCAAATTTCCAGAGAAAGGACTGTTAAGATTATAGCATTGTTTGCAGCTGAGAATGTTTGTGTTAATGAAAGTTGGATGGCTATGGTGTTTATGTGTATCAGCTTTATCAGCGTTTACTTGGTAACAAACTTAAAGAGGAAGAAAAATGTAAGATGATTATTGTTGCTCATTATATCTAAGGATGAAAACACATACCCTGAAGAAGCACTTAGTAACTGTGTAAGAGGGGTCATGTGTATACATACATGCCCTACCGAAAAGATCTGTCCACCAGTTTGCTTAATAGGCAATTCTACTTTAAGTCCTCTGCATTATCCTAGATACCAGCTTTCTTTCCATGACCTCTCATGGCAGCAGTTCAGTACCATGTTTGACTAACAGGAGGTATGCTGAAGAGCAGAATAAGAAGTTACCACTCCACAGGCTAAGTCTCAATTATGGAATGAATTCACACAAGAAATAAGAAAGGACACAAAACTGACTGCAGAGTTAGACTTGGAAGTTTCTCTCCAGAAAGAATTCCTGCCCAAACACATGTAAGAAATGTAATAAACCTACACATGCATAAACCATCTCACAAAATTAAACAAGCAGCCTATCAGCAAATCAAACGTTTTCCTTTACAGTCTCCAAGGAAAGAAAAAAAGAAATTAAGCAATTGTTTTTGTTATGAGTCTGAAATTTAAAAAAATGTAGAAGACAGATGGATATATAATAATAAAGCTATATCCTAAAATATATTTTAAATAGGTAGGAAGAGAGTTCAAACAGCACCAGAATTCTGTCCCATCACTGTCATAAACAAACCAGAAATAGTTTTGATTTAATTGAAGTTACAATAAGATGTTTTATTCCTGAGCTTACAACGATATAATGCTTTTATATAAGCTACACTTGAGAAATCAGTGAGGAAGGAAATATTTTTTGGTTAGCAAATGAATTTGTATATAAACTTAAAATATAGCAGATATAACATCCCGATAGTCCTATAAGAGTTACTGGCAGATATCTATATCATACAATCACTCCGGGTATTAAGGGAGAAAAGACTTTAAAAGAACTTACGCTTATTCAAATATTTAGCATTTGAAAGATGGGACTGTTGTCCTATCACGTATTGTCTCTTTGAGTAAGGATTTGACTTATGAAGTTCAAGGTTTTTCCAAGTTGGTATCTATGCTATCAACTTTTTTATGTTTGAAAGATACAGAAGCAACATAGAAACCTGAGTATTAATTCATGTTCAGTGCCAGTATTGTTTCAAATAATGATCAAATATCTTCTGCAGGAGATGAGATATCTTGCAAACAGTAAATTTCTAAGTGAAGAATTGTTCTTCTAATCTCATGTAGGATTTATAACTGTAGCCTTATTATTACCTTTAGTGTTGGGTTTTTTGTCAATTCAGAAGTACATTAAATCACTAGTTTAAATAAGTTTAGGATGTAATTTTCTATAAAAGTGTGGTTGATTAAGTAATCATTGTACGCATTTTTATGAAGAACTTATCAGTTCTATCATTACCTCCTTTAAGCATTTTGATTGTCTAGGAGAATGATAGAGATAACTCTTTTTCCCTTTTTTATTTTTAACCTTTATCTCATTCACTTTATGTCTACACTACTAGGCAATACCATTTTTTAATATCTGTTTTGAAATATGTGCCATCTTTCAGTCTTAGATGTCTGAAACAATCATTGTATCTCTTTATTTTGACTTTTACAGTTGAAGGAGACAGAATTTGGGAGAAAAATACTTAAGCAAAATCCTGTGTTCCCTTCTCTATGTTGACTACTCCATATGGGGAAGTTTGTGTGGTGGATAACATAGCTGTGTCTGTTTTTCCTCTCTGCCTACTTGTTAGTGAAAGGCTTCCCTGCACCCTGCTCCTCTTCACACAGCAAATGATTTGTTGCCAAAGGAACCCTTTAGAAACCAAATAAGATTCTGAGTTGCAATTTGAGCTCTATTTATTTCATGTCTTGGGTTGGGTTTTTCATTTGACTTGTCTCTTGCTTTGTGAATTAGGCCTGTCCTACCGCAACATGGCTGATCATCTGCTGCATTGTGGAGTACCAGACAACTTGATACCAGGCAATCTTCTCCTCAGCCTCAGCAGCATATTATTTATTCTCCAGGACTTTCACTGGAGGACAACAGGACAGGATGGGTACTGCCATTGTACTGATGGGTAATAGCATGTTATTTAGATACTTGCTTCTGCATACAATGTTGAGTGGTCTACATCACTCTTTGCTTTATGAATAATATAACGTCCTCATTAGTAACTGCTCATTATATTTCAGTTCACTGTCTAACAGCGCCCTGTACCCAGAATAAATGGTATTAAAGATGATGACTCATATTTTCATATTTAGCTGTCTCTTTCTTCCGAAATAATCAATCCATGCCCTACCTTTGCATTTATACTCCTTATTTCTATAGCACTTTAGAAATTGTACTTTTATAAAGAGATTGCACTAAGCTGAATTTCAACAGTTATGTCCACTTCAGCTAGAAATTCCCCAGCACGGATATAATCCACGTGTACTTACAACTCACTGCTGTAACAAGTCCAAATATGTTCTTATTACAGAGCTCTGCTGCAGCACTAGCAGAATAAACAACTTTCAGAAGCTTGCAAAATTCCCAAGAGTATGCTCTAAAACACTTCTTAATTTTAAATACTAGGTATTTGCTAATGTGTATACCTTACAGAAGCATGTGGAGAGCTGAATTATCCATTACAGTAGGAAGTTAAAATTTTTAATGTGACTTGGAACGAAAAATCCAGAGATTGAAATTGTTCATTAAAGAATATAGTGAAAAAAAAATACTAAATCCATTAAAGAGTCTGATTTTATCCAGGTATGTTTCACATTTTTACTTCAATTTTCAAGTTTTGCAATATTTAACTTTAAAACAAAAAAAAGAAAGAAAATCACGTTGAAAAGGCAAAAGTTAAATAGGCCATGTAGAAGTTATAAGCAGGCTATGATTTTTGTTTTTCTTTTGAAGCAACATTTTTGCACAATTAATATAGTTTTCCAGAGCATTTCTATTGCAATAGAAGCATTAGAACAGTAGGAATTGCTCCACCAGAATTTTGCTAGGAGATCATCTGATATATGTTTTTATGTCTAAAACAAAACCAGTAATTTTTAGCATGACATCTGTCTAACACTTTCTGTTTTAATTTCTGTGAAGTTAAAACAGTAGCTACCGTATAAAGTATTGCTTAAATGAATCACAGGTAGATACCAGTTAAGAAAAATTATATGGACTTATAGACAAGAAAAGATTTTCTGATGCACATCAGCATCTGTTCTTTGAATTTTTAATGGTATTGTATGAAAGGGGGATGTTTATGTTTGGGATTTGCAGGGGCAGCTTAAAGGAGAGATCTCCCTTTATATTCATCAGTTTAACTGAAACACCATGCATTTAAAAATAAAACCAACTCAGATTTGCAGATGACGTGCTCATGTACCCTGATCTGAAGTGCCAGGGTTTATTTTTTCTGTGTTTCCATAGTATAATAAATTCAAGGTTGTGTTTAACTGTGGGTCTAATGCTGCATTTAACAAAGAGACTGAACTTTTAACCTTTCAGGCTTCTAGATTTTGATTATTACAACCAACTGACTTTCATTTAGATTTTGTTTCATTAAAGTAAATCCAAATCATCAATAAGCATTAATATATATGAATATACTGCTCCTCAAGCAATAAAGGATGTCTTTTGCAGGTCACTAGTGAGACTTAGCAAGGAAAGAGATACATGACAAACCGCTATCCCAATTTGCTGCTATCCAAATTTGATTAGTGATCAGCACTTAAATGAAGAATTCTTGTGGCTTGGCTTCAGTTATTAATTTACCTATGTACAAATTGATGCTTTCCCAGGGATAATGTTATACTATTTTTATATCCTCTCCTTGTCATTATATATTTTTTGAAAGATCAAGCATTGTTTTGCAATAATTTCAAGTTAGAATCTTTATTGTCATTTTCTGTTTGTTCTTACAAAGCTAGCTGACCAAAGCTAAATAAAAACACATTTAAAGAGTTCTAGTTACCTTTTAATCTCTGTGCCACTGCCATTAAACTCTTAAGCTATAAATGAATAGAAGCTGTCTCTGAGAAGTTATAAAGTGTCATGTCTCTTCCCTTCTTGGAGGAATAATGTGATGAGCAGCGAACACTAGAGGGGGAGCTTAACCGTTCAGGAGACTTAAATCTCCAGACCCTCTGGGAGAGGATCAGAGTGATATGATAGCTGCTGACTTAAACAAGCAAAGTTAAGGCATGGACAGCCATGGTTCAGAAGTCAAGAGGTCAAGAATAGTAGAGAACCAATTTATTGTCATTTTCCAAAAAGCCAGCAAGTCATAAGTGCAATTGAGAAGTTTAGGGCTCTGCTCCTACCAAGATGTGGTATATTTTAAAAACCTCTCTAGAGGGAGTTTAACATGAAGACTAGGATTACACAGATTTATTTATTTATTTATTTTTTCCCCAAGGACTGTCTGTCATTTAAATGTCTGAGGAATGATGGAATGAATTATCGTAAAATTTTGACAAATTTGATGGCTCAAGCAAAAGGGGAAAACAGACATTCCACTTATTGTGTTCTAATAAGACATGACATTAGAAATGAGTTTACATGGCAGTTAGACCTCTGCTTTTCTTTTTTCGGTTAGGTTTTTCCGTTTTGTTTTTTTTTCTCTTTGACTCGGAAACATTTGTGTTTGGAGAGCAGTTATTTATAACTGATGTTTGTCTGAAAATGGAAAGCACACCCCTTTCCATCTTCTGTTTCCTATTTTTAATGGTTTTGTGCCTGATTCACATATTGTACCTTCATATACCCTTAATTTTGAGCCTTGTTAATTTTTATCAGATATCTGAACATCCTTTACTTCAATAATGAAGTATGAATTTACTATGTATTTTTACTAACTTTCATATAATGACATCACAAAGAAGGTTTTTCATTTTAAAAGGTTTATGGGTTTTATTTCTATTTGTTCAAATTAAAACATTTCAATAATTCTTTCTCTGTTTCTATTATATCCCTTTTCTAAAAGAAGTAATGAAAAGTCCAAACTATTTTCTGCTTACGCAAACTCACAAGTATTTTGCTGCCTGCTTTTAATTTGGGCAATGTATCTTTTGCTTATTTGTTATGAAGTAGCCTAGAAAACTGGCCAGATGAGTTTAGCTTTTTATTACATTTTATTTTTTTCCCCTTGAAGTCCATATACCACTGAGTGCATGTGAAAATAGCACAGGTACACACAGGAAATTTCTGAGTGCAAAACACCTAAGAAAGACTCCAAAACTGCTGATAGCAGAATGTGGAGGTGTACATCCAAGCATCCAGTAGGTATGTAAAAACAAAAATAAATAATATTTCTGCCAGGTGCCGAGATGATGATGGAAGGTGAATACGAGTATGGCAGCTGCTTGGCCAGGGGTGCCTGGTCCACAACATGAGCCAACTTGGCCAAGTTACTACTTCTGGCACCATCCCTGAGCCAGTGAAACTAGCTGTTGCCCTAACAGGAATATGTTCAAGCCACATATATGAAGCCAAAATATAGCTGAATTAAGAAAAACAAACAAACAAAAAAAAAACACCATAATGATAAATCATGTTTTATTCTTTTTCCATTTATTATTACTCTGGGTGGGATGCTAATTTTATCTGCAGCAGCTAAAGAAAGTGATGCTCCTGCTATAACTGCAAGGTACCAGATAAGCAAAAATTAAGTAAGTGTATGTTAGCATCTAGTTAACTGACACAGGTGATTGTATTTTTCAAGAGACTTTACAAATGATTTTTCTCTTTTTTATCTCTTCATAAGAGGTAGTTATTTTTATTATTTTAAGTTTTGCCACTGAAGGGTTTTCCTCACAGTAAGTCTACTCAGAGCTTTCTTTAGGCTGCAGATATATAGAAAATATTGCCATGCTGCTATATCTAAATAAATGCATTTTAATTATAAACTTGCTTATTTATGACACATTATTATATCATATACTATATGGGTCTTTAAGTACATGATGAAAACTTGTAACCATTGCCTTAATTTAAATATATTAATACTAATCTCTATTGTTTTATTACACTAGAATCATTATAATACATTGTAAAAATGTGAAAGGTCTGAAATATCATTCTTGAGTGTAAATGCAAACAAAAAAGTCATGAAAATAGAAAGACAGACATTCAGTTACACATTATTCTAAGATTTTCTGTCTTGAACTTTCATAAGCCTTTTTCTGAACAGGATGTTCAGAGAGAAAGAATGCCACTAGTTTAATTTGATCTTGTCATATTTTTGTATCTAAGTTGGATGTCTCACTTTGATTTACATATGTTCTTTGATGGAAAGAGTTTTGGAGATGCTAAGATACTATGTGTTGCATTATTACAGGCAGGCATTACTGCAATATCACTGAATCTCAATAATTTGCTTCATTTTAGAAAATAAGTGATTGGATTCAAAAAGAAGCAGGTCCTCTTACTAAATACCTCACAGATCCCAGCCAGCTTTTAAGGGCACATTTTCTTCTATTTTGTTACTGTATCCCTACTGATTTTTAATAAAGCTTCACTGCTGAAATTAATAGGGGAATTTGACCCTGTATTTTCACACACACTAATTTCTCTGTAGACAAGACCTTTTTATTACTCTCATATCCTTTATTATCTCAGCCAGATATGTATTGCATCTCTGTGGAGCTTGAGGTAAGACCATATATAGCAGTAAATACACTTTAGAAAAAGGAAGAAGACAAATAAGAGGTTAGAAACTGTGGAATAAGAGCTTTTTTTAAAATCAATACCCGCCAGTGCTTCACCAGATTTCACCTTTTCTTCTCTCTGATCTCTTATTTTCACCCTACTAATTTATATAACTCAAGTAACCAGCTACAATCTTTTCAAAGGTGCAGGGCCAGACTGAATTCCTTCCAACCAGTAGCTCATGCTAATAATGCTTGTCAACTGATTTTTATTTTAAATGAAACATAAGTCTAACTTTTTAGCAAATAATATGTGAGTACAGTAAGTGCAACCGATGTTAGAAAAATTACATGAGAAAAAGTAAATCAGTATATCACATTACAAATATTTTATAAAGGCACAAGATGCTGGGTTTTATAAATGGAAGTTTATGGAAGCTCTGGGTGAACTCAGGCTCTAACAAGAGCACTTTTTTGGATGAGATCTGGCTAGTGAAGTAATAAAAACTGGAATTTCACCAAGAAATCAGGCAAGCCCTAATGTAATTTTGAAAAGAAGGAGTGAGGAGATTATTGTTTTGAAAAAAAAGAAAACATTAAAAAAGTATCAGATATCTAAACAAAAAGGATATCATAATTTTTTTTCTTGTTTAGTATAATGCTGAATAACTGATACATGATCTGATATTTTCTGAAAAGCTTCTGTTTCAGAATGGCTTTATGTTGGTAGTGAGCAATACTCTCTTCTCCCTTAAATGTCTACAGTAAAACTGTCCCTAAGGCAGAGCTATGCTTTTGCCTATGTTCAGGACTGCTTATTCATGACATGAGAAGGTAAATCCAGTAGGAACCTCGGTGCAGTTGATGTTTCTTGAAGCAAATGGCAGTGGTTGCTTTTCATAAGAATGTGACTAACAAAGGAGATCTCTTTAAGAACGAACAAATGTAAATGGGCTGATTCCACTGTTTGACACACACATATAAAAAGGAAAAAAAAAAAAAAAGTCTTTCTTTATTGCAGGAGGTAAGGTATGAGCATAGAGCATAATGGAAGGCTCATGAAGAAGCACATTCCTGATCTCACTGTTTGCAGACTTGCTGGTGGAAAGCAGGTCTCTCCTCATGATATGGCTGCTTTGAATCTCATTCTCCAGCTTGAACTCCTGTCACTAGGCAGTGTCCTCAAATATGAGGACTGTCATATATAAACCCAGTATAAACCAACCCAGGCTGCCACTGGATGGTTGAACTGCTGCATGCTTCTTTTTTTTTTTTTTTAAGGAAATTTGCACATTTCAGCTGGAGTTTGCTACTCCACTGAACACTCTGCAGAGGAGTTAAGATGGGGCTGCCATATCTGTCATAGGTCAGCTTGATATGGACATTAGATTATAGTCTGGGCAAAAACATATTCCTTCTTCAGTGTTGTGGTCCATGAGATAGCAAAGATTAAAGGATGCTGCTGTGAAGTGCAAAGGAAAAAAACCACAAGGTGTTTCTAGGCATAATGTAATTAGAGGGAGGGTTAGTTGTCTTCCAGTGATAAACACTGTAATTGAAACAAGGGATATTATCTAGAGAGAAAGAATTAAGCCAGAAGATGTGAAAGAACTCATTGTCTATTAATACCCACAGAATGATTCATAACAGGTAGCTGCTTTCAGCTCTGAGTAAGTGATTAGCAGTTAGACTTACTTGGTAAAAGTTTTTTGTGGTGGCATGCTAAAAGTAACAGAAAAATCTCACTGGGAATGAAAACAAATAGTGATACTAACAGCCTAGCATCTGATATCAAAATCAGTACTAACAGGTACAGCCTTTGCAAATTCTGTTGGAGAAATGGAAATCTACTGTTTTGCACTTCTAAATCTGTCAATCCGAAGCCATTCACTAGTTTATTTTAGGCTCTTCAGCCATTTTATAGTTAAGTACATTTCCCAAGGCAAGCTTGATTTATAATTGTACATTTCTAAATTGCCTCACACAGAAGCCATCTCTTCAAAGCTTACATGGTACATCTATACCAAAAATTGTGGTTTGAGAGGAAGTCTGGAGTAAACCAGAGAAGTCATTCTAAATTTAGGACAACTTGAACACTTTCTTTTTATTTTTTCATTTTCGCTTGTTATTTAGTTGCTTGGCTACAAAAACCACGCTTGTTCTGTTGTTCTTGTGAAGAAGAGATTTTTAGTACATTTTCGTGGGAGGTGAATGTGTTAAAGGGTATCCGGAGACGAAATGGAAGTGCAGTAGGTTGTGATGTCCAGTCTTGTGATGCTGTTCAGAGGAGGCAGAAGCGCAGCTTTGTTTGCTGTAAAGGCACAGGCTAAGACAATATGGGAAGCAGCACATGGAGTTGATGAAGCCGATGCAGATTAAACAATAAAGATGGAGATATGGAAAACAAATATAGTAACCCAGGGTTGACAGGGAAGCAAGCTGAGAAAGAACCACTGTGTTAAACCCTCAGTGTTTCAAATGCTTTTCAGTGTTAATATAAGCTTGTCAGATTATTTTTCTTCTATTCCTTAGTGGCCTGCTATCCCATGTAAAAATTCTTTCTTTTCCTTTTCCAAAATCTCTACTTATACACAGACATTCACACTTTGTAAAATGTTAGTGATTGTAAACCACATGCATTGACACAGCAGTTCCTAGGTGGTAAAACAAATATTTTTAGTTAAAACTACAGAGTGAATTTTACTTTTGCAGAATGCAATTATCTTGATTAGATTTAGGTAGGATACCTAACACTTACTGTTGTCATGTCCTTAGCAACCCCAGGCACTGGATTAGATTTGTCTCTTAGCCAAGAGAAGGGAAGTAAACAGGAGCTGCAGAGAAGCAAAACATTATGAAATGCAGAACATGATTTTGTTTCCATTATCAGTTTAGAGATGCTAACAATAGATCATATACACTTCCTCCCTTACCTCTAAAGTAACTGTCAAAACAAATTGTTTTCAGTGTAAAATCCAAATTGATGAACCAGCTTTATTTTAGGAGTGAGAGGCTGGCATAGGAAAACCAGAAAAATAAAACAGGAATCATTGGTAGAATAGGTGGTTTATAATGTGTTAAATGTGTTTATTTGCACTTCCAAAGTTCAGATTTCCTCATACATTTTCATACTGATAGAGATAAAATGCAAAAGTCTTAAATCCCTCTATGCCATGCTGAGTTGCTAAGGGCTGTTGAGTTTTTGTTATTTCTCCTCTCGAGTTAGCTCTGATTATGCCTGCTGAGTGAAATATTTGTATTTGCCGACAGAAATAGGAACCATACCACGTGCACTTGCACTCAGAAAATGCTCCAATACATCACAAAGATTTGCTCAACCCACCTTAAGAGGCCAAATCGAGCGTGTTATTTTCTGTTTAGATCTGATCCTGAAGACTATCAGTCAGGAGTGTTTCTCAATCTCTGATTAAAACAAGGCTTACAAAGCTGCAAGTGTTCATGCACAGTCTCATTAGAGGACTGGATGGAGTGACCCTGGTCTTCTAGCACAAAGCTGTGAGTGAATTTCAAATATGAGAATGCATCAATCAAATCCGAGTAAGGCTTTTATGTCATTTTTTCTACTTTGCCTTTAAAGTCCTAAAGGAATGCCCTTCCCACTGTACAGACAAGGATCATTCAACAGCAGCAAACCAACCAATAAAAAAGCCTCTCAGAAGGATTTTACTCCCCTCACAAAGGGGAATGCAAGATATTTTACTAGCGTGTTTTCTAACAAAATAGAAAATATACTTGGCTCATTTCATAGCTCTGTCTGAATGACTTTTGTCAATCTGGAGGGCTCAGAAGTATGTTCAAGAAATGGAAAGTTTATTATAAAAATGACAAAAAGGGAGGATTTGTGCTTTTTACTTTAAACCAGTATTGATGCAGCTTTTTGCACTCTTTTGATTTTTGAACCTAATTATTGAAGGGAGGAAGATAGACAAAATATATTTGAGAACAGTGCCATATTTGGTCCAGATAATTGGTGCTATAGCACAGTGTCATATGTAATTATTTTCTGTTTAAATAGTGATGACATTTTAGTGACTATTCCTAAATAAAAGAATTAAATTAAAAAGATATTACACATCATCATCTAAAATTCTTTTTCTAAAACTGTGACTATGAAGTAAACTGTGATCATAAATGAGAGGAAGTTTTTATTTAAACAAAATCAAGGATCCAAAAATACATCCAGTCCAGGGATGACTCTCCATATAAATTTCCTACAAATAAGATGAGCTAGAGGAGTTTGAAAAAAAACAGAAGTTAGGTAGATGAAACAAGCATAAAAGTGCCAAGTGACCAAAACTTTGGAAGTCTGACAAACATATTGAAAAAGTGGTTTGTACTCAGTTGGCTTTAGCTGAGGCTAGAAGGACTTAATATTTTGTATGTGTTTACAAGATATCATTCTGTTTCTGTTCCATGGTTGGTTTTTTTCCCTAAACTTCATAGATTATGAAGCAGCCATGACTTAAACACCACATCATGTCATCTATATATACAAACACACAAGTTTTTTTCAGTTTTTAATATGTGGTAGTATTTCCATCATTATATTAAAAGCTTGGGTAGTTGCAGGCCTTCAGATGTTCAGAAGAATTATGTAGATTTTATAAATGAGTACTAGAGCACTTATGCCACATGATGGTGCCCCATCTGTGTTTCCCCCTGTAGTGTTTCGCTGGGCATCTGTGTAAATTGCTACTTCTTTGTTTCTTTGTTAACTGGCTCATTGCATAAAAACCATCATGCATTACCTGTCATAATTTTAATATTTCAGAATATACAATTCTTTTTCTTGAAAGAGAGATTATATTGAGTCCTGAGTTTTCTTTCACTCTTAAAATTTCTAAAACCAGATGTCAAGCTACTTCTCTTTTCAGTCACTTCATCAGACTGAAGAAATTAAACTTTTGTTCCTGATTCCTAAATACCACATATTTCTTTACTTTTTTGACACTGCATTAGTTTTAACCTTTATTCCACATGCATCTCCAGATTACTGTATTATTATGTATACATTTATGAATTTATAAATTAATAGGTATGTACTTATATTTTTTTTTTAAGTCTACCTGCCAAATCAGCTAAGTTTTCTCTTGATTGTGTGTTTGATCTATTCAGTTACTTGATTAATTTTTTTATGAGACTTGGAATACTTTTTTGTGAGGTTTGTTTTTTTTTTTGCTCCCTGTTGCTCGACAAAAAACATGACAAACTTTGTTATGCTTAGTTGCAGTGTCTTAGAACCTATTCTAAAATCTGTATATTTTTTTCTGTTGAGAAATAATGAGGCATAGTTTTTCCTCAATGTTACAATTTTTAATTTCAGTTTTTAGAAAATCAAGTTTTTTGTTTGGTTACTTGTAGATCTAGTTGGAGATTTTCATTATCCTAAAATACAGTTTACTAAACCTGCTGATTCAGTGATTGGACCCAGTAGCTATGAGCCCATAGGGACTATAAAAAAAGACTGGAAAAATTCAGAAATCTGAGCAGGTTGCTGTAGTTTTGAAATGGCTGCGTACATTTGTGTGTGTGTGTGTGTGTGTGTGTTATCTTGATGTATATCCAGTACAAAATTAATTTTTAATCTTAATCTGATCCCCAATTTATGTTTTCCAACATCCATTGATTTTCTCTTTTCTAAGAGAGTTGTAGAGTGGATTTGTTTTTTTGTCTATTTTCCTTTTTCATGTGGAGATAGATAGATTTTTAAGCACTTACTGTGGAGCAAGTGGGCATTCAATGTGTCAACAACAATAGACTGTATGGTTGTGATATTTGATTTCATTAGCAAAAGTTAAAAAAAATATGTTTTGCTATCAAGGGACAGAATATTCTACACAGAAACTTGCTTGGTTAGTATCTGAAAAGTGTTACAAAAATTATTTCATACAGTGTTCATTGGGTGGTAAATAAGCAAATGTAATTTATGAAAAAGAGAATACTAAACTATGTCAGGTTTAAAATCTAGGACATGTCCTTATAACACAGGCACTGTCATGTCACAGCATTGTACTGTAAACACAACTGAGGGTGATCACTTCAAATACTTAACACTCCCCTACCTTCTCTGTTATGAAGTGATCTGTGCAAAGTTCAAGCTGCTACAAAACTAACAATGACAAACTTGCACTGAGCAAGTGCCAACTGTGCCTGTGAAATTCCTGTTAAAACTGTGTTTTCTGGTTTTCTCAGATGTGGGCAGGTTTAGATAAGGTTTTGCCTATGTAGAGTCAAGTGAGACTAACCAGCAGTACAGTATTACGACAATATTGCAACAAGACTATCTAAATAGATATGCCTGTAACAAACACAGAAAATGTTATCCTACCTTTTCTTTTTCTCAAAAAAAAAAGTCAGCTTTCTGCAAGTAATTGCCTATATTTTTTTAAACATACCTGAAAATAGCACATTTTAATGGATTTATCATTTTTTTTTCTCACAGAAACACTCATAAATATTTACCCATAAAAAGATACTTATCTCACTAGCCTTTTCTTCCTTTCTTCTTCCCCACCTCATCCCATGTTCCTACAGGACATGTTACTGCTTCAAGTACAGACATTCAGCTATCATCTGATATTGGCAGTGCCAGATGCTTGATGTTATCTTGGTTTGTTAAACTTTGGACTTGGGTTTATTTTAATAAGGAAATACTAGGCTGTTCTCCTCATTGTTTGGTTTTCGAAAGGAAATTATGTTCGAGCTGACTCAGCCAAGAAATAGAAGAGTGATATAATTTTGTTTTAATAGACTGCATTTGAACTAGTAAGTCCAGCAGCTATTGATCATGATATACTCTTTCTAAAATCATTACTTCTGGTGTTAGTCCTTACTTTTTTATGTTTTAGATTGTACATGCTTTCTTTCATTTTAACCATGTGTGTTCAGTACAGGGTATCTCTGACTATGATGTCTTCCTTTCAACAGCTATTGTATGACTTTTGTTCCCTACTGTTTTTTCTTCTACAGATTTCTTTAGTTTAGTTAAATTTGCCTGGACTCATAAGTTTCAAGATTAATTTTTCATAATTTCTTGACCAGTCTTTTCCTCAGATAATACTCTCATACTGAGATGCCCATACATGAGGTAGGAATTCCCAAATCATTCTCCTTAGCAATGGTCACATCATTCATCTGATTTGCTGTTTCACAGATTTTTTTTAAATCTTTCTAGAAACCAGAACATAATTCACACTACCATCTGTCAAATGAATAATCAGATCAGACTCAATCCAGGTGTTGGCCAGAATACTGTCAATAACTTCTTCACAGAAAAATTATGATTAAGAAAGACTGAGAGTAATTAGAAAAATTTTCCTGGGAAATTATATGTTGATGCTGGAACATAAGCATAGTTCTGTTTATTTAAAGAAATAAAATTAAAAAAAAAAAGTTGCTACAGCTGTGTTTATATCTGAAAAGGGAATGAAACATTTCAGAAACAAAGGGGCTGTTTTTATGGCAATAGCGTCTTAGTGCCCTGACACTTGCTGATTCCCCGGTTGTAATCAATGTATCCAAAGGTGGAACATATGCTCCAGACAATCTTCCCAATTTCCTGAGCAGTTGAAACAAATCTAGGAAAAAGAGTTTGAGAGAAGATTGAAGAGTTAATTAACATAGACATGGCAACAATCAGCAGAGAAAAACAACCCTGAAGTAGGTGTTATTAGAAGAGCCTGAAAATGTCTGATTAAAAAAAAGAAAAAAAAAAACCAAAAAAACCCTAGAAGATTTACAGGCTATTGGTTGTTCTGTAGTCTGCCACTATTTTTACATAAAAATTGAAAGATTTCTGCCCATTGTATGCTAAGCCATTTCCTATAACTTTCCCTGTTTCATATTTGATGTTGAAAGGCTATAATTCCTTTTGCTACAAGTATATATTTTGGGCTAGACTAGGATAGCTTGTGTGGGATTTGTCTTATATAACTTAAACTGTCTACAGCTAAAGACAGCTGTGTCCAAGTTTCCCTTCACAGCAGTGGAGAGAACAAGAGCAAATAGGCACTTTTAGGAGGTAATGCAGCAAATGCATTTTCATGTACTCTGGCATGAAGTCAATTGTGCCACAGAAATTTTCTCCAGAGATTATAGATATACAAGTCTACTGCAGAAATATCTACTGGGAGGTGAATCCCACCTCTCATGCTTAGCTCAAAGTAAGATGTGGACATAGAATAATCTCTTCGAAGAGCTGGGTTTTCTGATTTTGAAGAGGAAATTTTGTATCTGATTCTTCTTTTTTCAAAAAGAAAAATAACCTCCTGAAGTATAGCACAGAATCCGACTTATCACATGTGTCTCAGGTCACCTTTTTAGATCGTCCTTGTAATTGTCCACCTCCTTTTAGGTATCTCTTACCCATCAGCTGAGAACAGCCCTGGAATCCACATGAAAACAGATGAACCACATGCATTTACATGTTGATCTGAGATGAGGTGGAATTGTGTTTGAATGATTTCTTTAAATGGGTCATAACAGATGACACCTCCATGTTGTGATGATCAAAGAAAGTCATGGTGGGCAGTAGGGGACCATTTGAGGCCATATGAGAACTACTGACAAAATTGCTCTTTATTTCTACTTGGGCTTTGTTGCATTTAAGGAATGACATGATCTTTACAACTATCTTAGAGTAGAAAATGTTTTGAGTTGCAATACTCAGTATAAGACAACTCATTAATCAAATTCAACCTAGGATACAAAGTTACCTGTAACATTGGAACTTCTGAAGTATATTTTTTTATTCTCATCAAATAAAGAGAGTCACAAATTATGACAAATCTTGTGTTGCCCTTCAGAGATACATCATCTAGTACTTGAGGCTAAGAAATGAGTGCTTTCCATAACTGGTAAGGGAAATTGAATGGTTGGTAGTTGATGGGGGTTCTTTCTCTAAGAAGAAAAACCATGAAAGTCTCAGTCAAGTGGGTTACCATGATTTATTTTTTTTAGCACACAATTATCACAAGTTAATTTAACATAAATTCTACACTTGAATATTTATTTTGCTTTTTTGTTTTGTTTTGTTTCTTCTTAGCATAGCCACATGACCAAAGTGTTGTGAATACTTTATACTAGTATTTTCTGCCTGGAAACATGCTTGATATTGCAGTTGGTGTGATTTTTAACTCAGAATATTCTTTTTCTTTTTTTTTCTGAAGACAGTAAAACAAATAAGTGCTTGTCTTCCAATAAATGGCATAAATTGGGGTATTTCAACAGAATTTCACATGATGACAAGTCACAATTTTTTTCATATTTTGCCATTACATAGAATCTTTGCATCTGAATTGTTTAAACTCAAATAATTTAAAAAGCTAAATCAATTTGCAGATATCTTCTTTGCTAGCCACAAAAATACTCATTTTTGTGTTCATTTTCTAATGCATGTATGATGTTATGATGCATGCATTTTAATACAGTGTTAAGTTAATAATACTTAAGCAGAAAAAGAATCCACTTCATGTGTATCCTCTAGGAATCAGAGAAAGCAGGCTTTTCCAGTAAAAAAACAATGCACTCCTAAATTTCAAAGTGAATAGTCCTACAACCTTCATGAAATACCATTTTAAAGTGCTACAACCTAAATAAGAGTGATGAAATGCTGGGACAATTTCTATATATAAGAGAAACTCAATTTTAGGATTGCAAAATATAAAATAGAAATTATGAAATTTCGTGCAAGAAATCCTGATGACAGCGTGAGATAGTTTTAAGCATAGGATGATTAAATCAAATAATGAACAGTGTAGGTGTAACACTCAAACTCTGAGGATGTCTTGATATGAATCTGGGGGTCACGAGGCCAAGTGGTTCTTCAGACACACATGAAAACACTTGATACTCCCTGTCAACCTTGCTGTAAAGGGATTTCTTAAGCTTAAGGATGGACAAATCAGAAGCAGCTGAACTTGATGCTAAGCACATCTCAATTCCTTTGCATATAGTGTTAGGGAAAGGTATCAGTATACCTTCCCCATACCCATTCTGTTATGTCAAAGAGATCTGGGGAAGCAAAGATAGGAGGAAGAGGCCTGCATAGAAAACCCAAGAAGAATAATTTTAAAAAATTTCATGACGCACAACATCAGAACTTCTGCTTTCTTCATACTTCTATATCATGGAAATAACTAGCTCAAAACAAATCAGTGCTCTGAATGCACCTGGGAAAAAAATGGTATTATTACCTTTTACTGAGTCTGACCAAACATCCATCTAGCCCAGCAATACTGTTTCTGCAAAAGCAGGTGCAGACGTTTGCAGAAATATATATGAATACACACAGAAAGCAGAAGAATGCATAGTAATCACCTAACAGACCTTAGCTTGAACTTGCAACCCTTATTCATGTGCGTAAAGTCCCCTTGAAATCAGGGCATTAGTGTCCTGACATTATTGTTCTGTTCTACTTCTTAACAGAAATAGCATCACGAGCCGTCCAAATGGGTATTGATTCTCTAAACTCTCTTATGAAAAGGCCCTGCAGAGTTTCCTAAGAGAAGCAAGGGTTTAGAGCAGTCAGGGTATAACTTCAGTTAAACCTGGAATTTGCAACTGTCTCTACAATTTGTTTCATAATTGCTGCATACTGCACATAACCTTCTATTGACTCCCTTTGTATGTTTAAAAGCCTCCAAGTATGGGTTTAAGTATCGAAGCTTTTAAGTATGGTTTCAGCATTGTTCCTGAAATTCTCTTATCTGGAAAAATGCTACTAATAAAAATACAGTTTTTGTTATTTTCATGACTCTGCCAGAGGTGCAACATTTTGTGATGAGCTACATAATGGCTCTCTTTGAAGACAGTTTTTAGAAAAACTGTATCCTTTGTGCCATATTTAAAGTTAAAAAAAACCACAAACCAAACAAAAAGAAAAACCAAACAAAACAAAAACCAAACCAAATCAAAACCAAAACCCCAGTCACTTATATATCAGAGAAAAATGTTAGGTAAAAATTATATTACCTTGTTCTCTTTTCTATTCTGATCAAATACATTTTCCACCATTCTCATGGGAAACTTGGGATGCTTAGTTATCACGAAATGATTGTGACATTCACTGGCATCAGAAAATGGTAAGGATTCCAAAACATTCCTGGTGTTTAGAGGTAGCCATGAACCATGGATTTACATGCATCAGACTGCATCAAGTAGCTAAGCCAGTATTTTATATATACCTAATCACTGAGTACGTAAAGTGCTGCATGTAATATTATTGAAACGACAATCTAGCTTTAAAAAAAAATGTTTTCTGATACTATTTAGTTAGAAAAAGAATCAATATTCCTTCAGTACTCACAACCCACTCAATAGCTTAACTAATATGTTGTTCAGGAAAGGCTAAAGAGAGAGAGAGAAAGAAAGAGAAAGAGTGTAGGCACAGAAAGAAGCAGGAAAGGAAGGGGGGGGGGAATTATGCCACCAAGCTACAAGCTGCATAGGGAAATTAATATTCAAAAGGTTAAGGTGTCTGTGAAATGTATGTAATGAGTAACACTCATAGTTTGTTACTATAGGTTCATTGCCTCTAATGCTGAGGACGGCACATGGATAATTTACGATTCCCATTGTCCCCTCTGCAGGGATTAATTCTGAATTATTTATGTACCTATATGCGCACAGAACTGAAACATTTTAGTTAAAGTCAGCCACTCACTCATAGTCTTGAAATTATGCAGCCCTTGTTGCTAAAAATGATGTTAGCCTCTTGTGATTTAAGTCATAACATTTTATTTTCAGTCCCACTGAGAGAGAAAGCATACAGGAGGAAAAAAAAAAAATATTTTCCTAAAGAAATTTCTGAATGTATTTTTTAAAGATTTAAATAGATAATGATAATTTGTTAAATTATTGTTGTAGCAATAAACCTTTATTTTATTAATGATTAGAGATAATTTTCCTATTGCTCTGTGAAATTATATTTTTAAGATGGTTATCTTTAAATACAAAAGCTTTGCATTTCAGTAAAGGAAATTCCATCTACTTATTAATTAATCAAAGTATGGAATTTCATTTTGGGAAATTGGTCTCAATTGTTAAGAATTCCCACTGAATCACTGCTTTTGGTACAAATAAAGCCTTCACTCCTGTTTCCATTTGAACTCCAATGGTTCCTTGCTCTTCTAAATGGCTCTTTTGGCATTCTTTAATCATGCAAAAAATGCAGACATTAAACACTTTTAATAAAATATTAGATTAGGGAGTGCCTTGAGCTCTACACTGATGTTAGTGTTTGATAAAGATCTAACCCAGCAGCATGAACAGGTCATAGGTGTTTTGTCTAAGCTAGATATCAATTTAGCATGTTACATCTGGTTTTAACCATTTCTACTTCATCTGCAGGAGCAGCATCTTTTTCCTTGATTTGTACTTCAAACATATTTCAATATGACATAGTTGCTGTGCAAAGTTTCAAGTTTATTGACATACAGATGTCACTATGCAAAGGGCAATTAATAAAAAGGGTAAAAGAAAAGAAACCATTGCTTGAGCAGCCCCAAGCCTTTGGAGTTTCAGATGAACTGGCTGCCTCTGCCTTCAGGAATTGTACCCGTAATGATGACTGTTCATTGCAAGCAGACAGAATAGTCTGTGAGCAGAGTATTTAATACCGGTTGGATAAAGATGTAAAAGTATCTGACAAGGGAAAAAAAAATATAAAAGATCAATCCTTCTTTTTCCCCCTTCTGTACAATTCAACAATTGCTAATGAATTAGGAGGAGGGGCATATTGATGTACTGCTTGACTGTAACACAAAGAAGTGTAGTTAGTAAAAAGCTGCAGTGGGTAATGAACAGTATTTTAACTCGGCAGTTTAACCTCCGTGTCTGTCAGCAATGACCTTTTACCAACCCCAATGAGAGCCTGATTTCTCACTTTTGGTACTCACTGCTGGATGAGTGAATGTAGAATTTGACAGTGAGAGGTTTTACATGAAAGGGGAAGGCACTTAAAAAGCATGTTTTGAGATGATAGGCTACATTTATTCACTGTTCATTACGCTGGGTGCAGCAGCAGCGTTGGTGGATTGATTGGGTGTGAGCAGCTTGTCTTCTGGGGCAGGAAGGAGGCGTTATTGACCTGCATGGGAGCCGAGTTGGCCTCCAGATGACCCCCCTTTCACCTGGAATTGACCTTGAAAACAACCTAGGGTTCACCCCGCTTTGAATAAATAGAAAAGTGTCTTAACATCATGTGGATTATTAGAATTGACATATTGCACATTTCTCCTTTTTCAACTTTTATAGAGGTGCGGGTGTATGGGTTGGAGGGAGAGTGTTGCCTTTTAAATTTCTAGATCCAGCAGCTGCACAGCTTGATATTTGTACAGATTTATGGCAGGAGGCACCTAGACTTTCTCCTGCTTGATGCTAAATTTTACCATTCATCATTATTGATTAGAGTCTACACTCTATGACGGAGACCAAACCTTACTATGACAATTGCTATTTCAGTTGTTATGGACCATAATGGGCCGTAGGGATGATTTAAAAGAGCACAATAGCTATCTGTAATTACACATGAATAATCCATGAATTCTCTAGCCCAGTGTTTATAATCAGACCCTAACAGCCAAGGCCAGACATTTGTACTTATTTCCTCTTCAGCAACTAGACCAGAAAGCACCTCTGTGTGTAAGCTTAGCCACAGCAGGCCAGAAGATATTGTCTCCTTCTGTGTCGAATCTTGACTTTTCTTCCTGTATTTAAAATAAGTAACTTAAAGTAGAGGGTAATGGTGTATTGCACCACTGCCAAAGGTGCAACCCCCTCATGAACTTCACTTGGCATGGAGAGCTGCCTGGAGCTGCCTTCTCAGAAGCTGTTTCCTTCAGTTTTGTTTTGTTTCATCAGACACCGTTATTTTTCAGAGTTTCTAAAGCCTGATGATAGCTTGCTTCTATGACAACCCTTTTTTGTGCAGAAAGACAAATAAGAGAAACAGATACAGCAGCTAGTTTAAGAGTCTGTGCTTAATTTTCTGTCAGCTTATTCTACATTGAAGATATTCTGAATTGTTGCCCAACTTTAACTGCCTTAGTTTTGAAATATTAAGAGCACTGATTCCCACAAGTGTCTTTTGGTGGGTTATACGCAACTCTTTCAGAGATCTGCATTGGTGATAATAGCTTCGACTGGTGGCATCGTAAAAATTAAGAAATAAAGTTAGGTGGACCAAATTTTTCTAAAACAAGGCTTCTTCACTCATAGATGTGTCGTTCTGAGTTAATTGGACAAAATTCTGCAACACTACATAGTAACCATTTTTTGCTAAGCCTATAACCTTCTTCCTCTGGCTGTCCTGGACTTCCACATTGGCCCTAGCTAAGGAAAGCATATTATTGTGCTGGTCAAGGCACCTCATGGTATTTTTTTATTTTGAGCAATACATGTCTGGGTGCTCATCCTGTTTTGGGCTCTGCAAACAGTATTTCCTTTCTAATGCAGGGCTGCAGAGGGATTTCCATTCTTTGGAAGCCGTTGTTTTTCTTCCTTCCAAGTTCTAAAGCTGGAGTGTAGTTTGATCATGCTGTTAAATGGGCCTTGTTGCAAAATTAAAATGTAATGTATCCTAAAAAAATAAAGCCAGCTATTGCCAAATGAAATAAGAGCCTATACAATTTTACTCTGTCATGCAAATGATTTTTTTTCAAATATTACTTCCCCCTAACTGCTGACATTTATCTGTACATCAAGCAAACAGAAAGCAGGGATGTGTTTTCTTTAACAGCTGAGTCTGTACAGAACACACACACATGCAAAAAGTGACTTATAATTGGTATGACAATAGAAACCCATGTAGTGGTACAGACAGCTTCCATCTCATCTTTGTTCCTATGTCTCTATGAAGGATACGGCAGTTTTGCCCAAAGGAAGCAATAAAAGGGAATCCTCGTTAAAAGGTACATTAACAAAAAAAAGAATAGCTTTATTGGGGACATGTGCAGAAAGGGATGTTTGAGTAGCAAATGATAATTTACTTTTGAGGTGTATTAAAAAGGTTTAATCTTACTGATCATGAGTTAAATTGAATGTTTTAATCAGTTAGTGAGTGCCAAAAAATAATTATGCCAGAGTGCTTAGTCTGCAGAATGTGTACACAAAGCATATAAATCCTTTCCTTCCCCAGGGATTTCTCAGAATAACACACAACTAAAAGACAAAAGCGATATCAAACTCATATAAATTAACATTGCAAATGATCTGAAAAGTACACTAAATAACATGATTCTATCACTCTGAATATGCTGTTTAGGGGAGAGTGTCCAATGCAAATATTTTCATTAATCTCTTATATTCTCACTAAACTTCTTCAGGAAACTTTTCTGCCATTTCCTTTCTGCAGTTCAATTGAAGGTCATCCTATGCATAGCAAAAGTGGGATGATATCTATGTACAGAAATCTGTCATCTTTTCTGAAATAAATGTTCAAAACTGAGTTAATGTCACCTATTTCTTCCTCTTAGGAAGAAAAGTATTTGTCAGTATTTATGACCCAAAACAATGCACCCTGATGCATTTTTTTATTCTGTTTTGTAGCTTTGCATAGAAGCATGTAAAGATTTAATTTGTAAGAGATCTTTTTTCAATCAAGTATAGCAGATAGCTACAGTGTATGTGTGCATGCATGTGTGTATTCATAATTACTGTAGATTGGATGCAAATTTAAATGAGACGGCAGCTGTGTAGGTGAAATGATCTTTAGTCTTTGAAGCTTTTGCAAAATAATTTAGGTGCCAAATTATTTGTATAGTCCTTTTACTTAGAAAACATAAGAATATGCACATCACATGCTATATTTCCATGAAGGGAATTGTTTTGGAAGCACTCAAGCTATTATTTGTGAAATATGAAAAATGCTTTTAGGAGCCAAGGTTTTAATTTTTTTGATTTCTCAAGTTCTTATTTTCACCCTTTCAGGTTTGGAGTTTTTTTTTTTTTTTTTAAATAAGGAAATCTCACTGGATAATCCCTCCAACTGGGACTAACAGGACAATTTGAAGATTATAAAATTAGCCTATGCAGTTTCACTCCCTCCATACCCAAAACTGAAGAGGGACACTGATGGAAAATAACACTGGCTGTTATGCTGAAATGGTGAGTTGGTCACTGTAATATAATCTTCCTCCCCTTCTAGTACAGCTGGGTTTGTCTCAAGGGCTTTGTTTCTGTAGAAGGTCATACATAGAATCAGTTTCCACTACACCCATTTGCTCCTTAGGAGCTGACTCTACAGAAGGCAATAGAGTTAGTTAGGATTGCGAAGTAAATCAGATCATGCTTCCTTTATTTTGTTTCAAATTACATACCTCACTATACACGCATAAGTATCCTACATGCCTTGAATGAATGACTTATCAACAGCTTTTTGCAAGACAGGTGCCTAAGGCCTTAAGTACCTAAAAAGTAAAAGTTGAACATACCAGAATACCAGCATACAAGGCCATTGTCCTTGTATTAAATTGATGCCAGCTCACAGAAGACCATTCTCACCTTTGTTTATTCATATCAGGTGTAAAATAATTCCAAAATAACATTTGAAATTTGAATTACTGTTTTTTCTGATGTCTTATATATAACTGTAAACTATCTGACTGCCTCCCATGTTTGGACCACTTTCTACTGTGTGCAGCAAATTAAAAAAAAAAAAAAAATCAGATACAAAAACCTGTGCTTCAAGTCTCATCCAGAAATCACCTTAAAGTTTCAATTGCCAAATAAAAACTGTCTTGTACTGAAATATTAAAATGCGTAAATTTGTATTCCACACTTACTGAAATGTCTGCATATAATTAGGTGAGTTAGAAGCACATTAGTCCTAAATATGAATGTTCAGATTTTGTTGCTTAAAGTAACAATTTAATTGATAAAAATATGCTCATGAAATTTTTTTCATAAGCTCAATAATTACAACAAAAAACATCACAGGAAGCAGCTTAATTAACCATCTGAGAAGAACATGCTGGTGTGGATTTGCCATTAGTTTTACTAGTAGGATTCTACAGATAATTTAACTAGTAGTAAGATTCTATGGATAATTCAAGTAGTCAGAGGCCTGGAAATTTCTGTTTCTCTGAAATTTCAGATTCTAGAATGATCTGATGAGGAAGCTATTATGTTTTATGTAAAACAAATTTCTTACAATCTCTCACAAAAATTGTTCAATATTGTTTCTAATGTTCAGTAAACCATAAAAATTAGAAGATTATTTAGGCTCGCTATGTATAAACCCCCAATTTTTATCTGAGATTATTTATGGTTTCTTCAGGGCAGACAGTTTTTTCTTTTCTGTCATTCTTAATTTCTCTAAGGATAAATCAGGAAAGAAACCCCTAAACTTTTAAAATATATTTATATTAAAAAAATTATTATTTAGTTCTTGATTACTGTTAATTGCTACACTATTGCTAACTGTAAGCTTAGCTTTCCTCTACAAAAGCTCGTCCACTCTGCAGTATTTAAAGTTTGGGTTTTTTTAAAGACAGTTTTTATTTCTTACATTTTGAGTTGTGGTTTTGTGAACTGAAATTTCTTTTCTGATATATTTGGAGTCCAGGAAAATGGTCAAGAGACAACAATCCCTGTCAAAAAAAAAAAAAAAGTAGAAAAGGTATTTAAAATCAATAGACAATTGAAAAAGAGAGAAACTCACAAAAAAAAAAGAAAAAGAAAGAAAAAAGGTTTAAAAGCATAATGAAAAAGAATGAAATTAATTTTGTCTCTGTCCCAACTTTCCTATTTGCCTATAAACTTACATTATCTTTGCCTCTCAAAGGATGTTCTTTGCTGTATGGTATTAAAGATACATATTTCTCTTATGGTATCCTACAGGAGAGGAGAAAACTGGGAAAATAGAGTCAAGTATTGAGAAGGTAAAATAAAAATTAGAAAAACCAAAAGCATAGAGCTGTTGTCTTGAGAAATTCTGTAAGATAGAGGAAAAAAGCCAACAGACAGAAAAAAATATATAAAAATGGAAGAGGACTGGAGAATGGAAAGTGTTAGAGATGAGACAGTCAAGCAGGAGAAAATAAAGACAATTAGGCAGATGTGCAGAAATACGGGATTATTTGAAATTAACTTGAGCAAAAGAAGAACAAACTGAAAACCCATAAGATAAAGAGTTTCTAAATAATATTTTGTTCATTTTTAATACTTGCTTGAAAATAGGGAGTCCAAATACAGAATTCATGCTTGAGCTACAGCTTGACAGACAGAAAATTGTAATATCCATCTCCATATCCATGTCTGGCTGCAAGTTCTTAAAGCCAGTCATAGCTTAATTGTGTTGGAGGAAGGAATAACACTTTTCCCAATTTGGCACACGACTGCTTACTTCTGAACTGAACTGCAAGGGGTTTTGTGACAAATCCAACTTTAAGAAGCAAATGACCAATTTGTAAGACCTTGAAGTCAGAATATGCACTTGGAGACGGCTGCGTGGAGATCTCATAGCAGCCTTCCAGTATCTGAAGAGGGCCTATAGGAATGCTGGAGAGGGACTCTTCATTAGGGACTGTAGTGGTATGACAAGGGGTAACGGGTTCAAACTTAAACAGGGGAAGTTTAGATTAGAAATAAGGAAGAAGATCTTTACTGTAAGGGTGATGAGGCACTGGAATGGATTGCCCAAGGAAGCTGTAAATGCTCCTTCACTTTGGCCAGGCTGGACAAAGCCTTAGTTGGCATGGTTTATTGTGAGGTTCCCAGCCCATAGCAGGGTGATTGGAGTTAGATGATCTTAAGGTCCTTTCCAACCCTAACTATTCTATGATTCTAATTTCAACATTCTTAGTGCAGTTACACAAAGATATTGAAAACAAACAGGGCTGTGCATCTCGTGGATGTACATGTGAGAGAATGAGGAAGAGGCAATTATAGTAAATAAACATTCACACCATTCTTTATACAGCTGAGCATTAAAAAAAAAAAACATATTTTAACAAAAACAAAATTATTTTAGTCTCTTAGATGTTGCCAATCCCACATCCCATGTCAATTTCTTGCACCCAAAGCAATATCTTGTTTCCAAGGACATGGAATTGTCTTTGTTCTTTACTGGGAATTTCTGCATTGGAGGGGTTTCTGGTAGGATGTATGAGTTTCTTTTTTATTAAAATGTGGAAGTTTGCGGTCATGGTGAGCATGATTTCAGCAGGCAAAGGAAACTCTTGGTATTCCAGAGCATGCTGAAAAAAGTCAATTTACTTACTAGTGGTTTTCTGACAATTTTGTTATTATCAAAGGTGGTTTTGTTGCAATAAAAGCTCTCTTTTCTTGTGTTGGATCTCATCGTCCTCTTCTTGACATGGTAGCAGCATCACAAAGCCTGAGTGCTTAAGATTGGTTTGTTGCTGTGGAAATAGGTATGATCACAAAAATAAAAGTTGTTGACCTCACTGTAAAATGAGATAGGACAGGTTAATAGAACTGTGTGAGTTGTTATGTAGTCGTATATAATATGATGCGCTTGTGTGTTGTGTGAGTAATTACACATATTGTACAGAGCATTAAGGTATTAGAAGTGCAGAAAAATATTGTCAAAGATATTCTGTGATGTGATTGTCTTCAGGAGAATCCCTGACATCAAAAAAACAAAATCCTTGTTTCAATACAGTTTCGGTCAATATTTTTTTTACAAAAAGTAGTAAAAAAAAGAAAAATAGTCTTGTCTCTACTATCATAACTGTTCTGTTTATGTGAAGAAATAATACAGACTCACCTGATATTAACTACTGCGTGTAACTGAGCATAAGTATCTGCATATATTAAATATTTTACTTTTTTCTACCCTTTTTTAGAAGCCTCCTTTCCTCCTACAGCTTGCAAAGACAAATTGAACTGTACTTAGTTTTCAAACTTTTCTCACTGACTTCTATTTTTCCTTTAATTTTGGCATCTGTAACATTTCTTGTGTCCAGTGTTTATTTTATTAATTTCTCTCAGCTTTGAATGTAACCAAGGAGTACATAACCTGTTTCCATGATGGCTCCCAAGTGAAATTAGGAGTTCTTCTATGTTTTGACTTTGGCCTCACCCAAGTCCAATTTATGTGAAAAACCTGATCATTTTCAACAGCCATGTGTGATCCTCACCACTGAGTGTTAATGTCATGCATAGTTTTTTATACCTTTATAAAATCTTTAAATGGATACCCCATTAAAGTAAGACTCCTTGCAGGGACCATATTGTTCTTATGACACACAGTGTTGACGTGAGCTATTAAGCACGTGGTCTGCAACAGCCTGTACCTTTTGAACTTTTGTAGTAAATAATTATATTTCTGCATGTAATGGGTTGTAATGAGAACTAGGAACAAGAATATAGAGATCTTCAGGAGCAGGCAGGTGTCAAGTAAAATGATACATGACCTTTTAGTTAATGGCAGATAGAAATGGACTTTCTGTGAATGACATTTTGAGTGCTCATGACTTCTAGCAGTTCAGATGTACAAATGGTTTACTCTTCAAAATCCATTTCCCACCTTGTTTTCTTTGGTCTTCCTAGTATTTATGCAGTTCTTGATTTTGGCTTACCCTCAGGAAAGATTAATTCAACATGCCGTGAGTGTTTGTTGGTGGTCATTTAAGTTATCCTTTCATTTCAAACCACACTCTTTTTTCTAGGAGATAAGTAAGTATGTGTAGTAGGCCTGGGTAAGAGGTGAAAGATCTTGGTGCAAAATATGAGTCCTTCAGAAAGTCACATCTGATGGACTGTAAATTCAGCTGCCTCGAAGATAATGATGAAACATCATCTCAAAGTACAGCAGGGTGGATGATCTTTACTTGTAGGTCAGCAAGGTAAGATCATCAACTGCTGTCTCTTTGTCAAGTGGTAGGGGGCCAGAAGTCAGCAGCAGCTGACAGCTGGCACTGCAGAGTATTTCTTTCATTTTCTTTCCTGAACAAGAAGGAAGCATGCCAGATAGATTAGAATTTGCAAGGTAATCAACTTTGCAAAATTACAATTTTTCAGGTATGAACTATAGGCTTTTCAAAAAGACTTTGAAATGAACCGATATTTACCTCTTTCTTACCTCATAATTTACATATGTGTACAGTATAGTATAGAGAGTATAAAATAAGACTTTTATTAAAAAAACAAACATTTTTGCCCATCTAGTGCTGTGAAGAAAACAAGAGCAAAATATATATCTGTGAAGTTTGCTCTGGAAGTAATTGTAATCTGGATAATGCTGTTACATCTTCCAATGGCAGAAAGGTAAAAGGACGAGTTATGGAGAGTGTTGTTTGTTTACTTGTAAATTAAATTACAATTGCAATAACAGTTTCTGGCTTTATTAATGCTTTGGTTTTTACCACAAGACTTATCTCCTTATTGATTGGGATAGGAGAAGTCTCTAGCATAGCTAGGAAAAGAAGTCTGTTTCTGAGAGTATTTCTGTGAAAAATTGTGTTTTCCCAGTTTTCAATGAGGGAGAATTAGAAAGAATAGAAAATAAACAACCTCCCTGAAGGACGCCCTTCTAAAGCCTGAGCTCACTTATAAACTGTAGATACTTCCCTATACAAAACCATTACAAATACCAGATTTCTGAAGTGCTGGGAAACTGCAAGATTAGATGTTATGCCTAAGGAAATCCACATAAACAAAACAAAGTAATCCCTCCAGGGTATTTTTAATAAATATATAATTTTTTAGTGGATCTTTATCACCTTGCAGAAAATATATAATTTTTCCAGTTGATTTCTTCCTTTCCAGTAATTCTTTCTTTGACAGCTTTTAAGTGATGTTGTCAATGCTGCTGTAGAAATAACAGGCATTGATCTGAATTACATTGGACACTGGGTGTATGTTTTGGGAAAGATTACTCAAGATTTAAATTTGTATTTTAGAAGAATCTGATGGATATCTTGTGCTGTTTTACATGTAAACACTACACATAACGTGAAACTGAGAATAAAAATGGAATTTTAGTAGTGCTTGTAATTGGTGATAGATGTGGTGATAGATGATAGTGATAGATGCTAGCTGGATTTCTAAGAGTGATATCAAAACAGTTTTAAGTACATTTTCTGTGTTGCTTCTGGAGTATATTAGACAAATATTAGCAACCCATGGCATACCCTAAAAGGGTAGTTTCATTCAGGTGGTTATTACAGTTGGATTTACTTTTTTTTTCTGTTACCTCCTCAAATGTGTTTTCTTAAATATTCTTACCAACACTTCAGCCCCAGCCCTCAGTGCAGACTTTATTTTTTATAAAGGCAAAAGTGTATGTTCTTTGCCAAAGGTAAGACACCAGGTGTTTAAATAACTGTTAACAGACACTGAAGTAGTAGGTTAAGGAGCAAATATTATCTCCCCATCGAAAATGTGCCTCTTAAAGGTGGAATCCTCTAACAAAATTATAGTGAATCAATGCAATGCAGACTCTTCATGGAGAATATCAATGACTTGTAACAACTTTTTAGGCAACCACATATGGTCACCTGAGATAGGAAAAGGTTGTACTGAACTTTGGAATCACTAACTTCTCTCTGCAAAAGGTGGTGCAGAGCACAGGCAGAAAGTATGCACAGTTTAAAGCAAGCACGGAGTTAAACATTATTCCCAAGCAATTCCAGAAAATAAAGCCACCACTCTTTGGTTCCTCTGCATAATGCCAAGGAGATTTTGTGTATGCACAAGCAAGGGAAGGTTGCAGAATAAACAACAAAGCTCTGCTAGATTTTGCTCACTGCTGAATTCAAAATCAGTGTCATAACTCAAAAAAAAAAGTCAAGTAGAAGCATGTCAAATATGCAGTAAATTGAGACATATTTCAGTCTCTTTAGATTAATATCTCATGTGTTGCATTGTGTTACTGTACAGAACCAGGAAACTGTAGTGAAATAGTTCAGGCAGCAATCTCTCTTCATTAACCAACACCATTAGTCACTGAAGGCCTCAGCACAGCTCTGATCTGTGAAAACATTTTTCAGAGGTGCAGAGGTGCTGCAGCAAACCTAAAGTTCCAGGCAGCACTGACTCCTGCAAGGAGATCGCCCTATGGAGATCAGGTATCCTTCCCTGGTCTTGTTCCACTTGTGAAAGGTTTGGGAAGGGCACATCAACCCTCAGTGCAGGTTCTGAGTTTCCCTTGCAGAGATCTACAGGTAGATGGAGGGCTGGGGTTGGAAACAGGATGTAGCCTCTCTTTCCTTCCACTGAGTCATTCTCCATAAGGGAGGGTTTCAGGTTCTCTGCACAGTAGTTGGTCTGTTTTAGCACCTTTCCCAGCAGCTCTCAGTCTGGTTTTGAGTAATTTTGGTGTTTTGGTTTTTTTGGGGGGGGGAGTTTTTTGTGGGGTTTTTGGTTAGGTTTTTTTGGGTTGTTTTTTTTTTCTCTTTTTTTTTTTTTTGTTGGTGGTGGTTTTTTTTGTTTGGGGTGGTTTTTTTTTAATTCCCTCACAAACAATGATATTTCAGCTGTGCTAATATGGCTGAGCATACTAACTTTAAAATAGGTCTCAGGATGCTCTTCCAACACCTTCTCAACATACAGCTGTCCTTGTTTTGAAACGTTTTCTTCAACCTGAGTAAATTTCTAATTCCAGCCAATGTTGTGCTTCTACATGCTCATCAGGGTTAGAGGGGAGAAAGCAACCTTGCTGTCGTGCCATAATACATTTCCCACCTCTGTCTAAGAGCTGTCATTATCTTAATGAAACCATTATTGCTGGAGTTAAGCAAACTAGTTTTTACTGCAATCTTGTTTATATGTTTTACCCACAAGCAATGGGCTGCAACATCTTTCTGTATTCAATTGTAGTGAAACAGAGTCATGTCTCTTCTTTATTTTCTTGAGTAACAATGCTTTCATTGTTTGCTGTGGTCCTCTGTTTGACACAGAGTACTCTGAGCCTCTGATCATATAAAAAAAGAAATCCCATTGCTTTGAATTTTATTTTACATTGGATTAGAAATTCCATGTCTTTGCAAGGATAATTTTTAGAGGGTTGCTATGTTCTGCTGAAGAGTTTCCAGTTCATACTTGTGTTGCACTGCAGGGGTCAAAACTTGCAGCACGACCACTGTTTCAAAATCATATTTGCAATATGTCTCTTTACATAAAGCATTGGAAAGATATTTTTGGCTCTTCATTTTGAATGATTTGATAGCGAGGTGTCTTTCCCAAATGTGACACTTTTGCACAGAAGCACATCCCCCACAGTGGATGTTGTTAAACTACCAAAACAGGCCAATAATGGAGAGCTCAAAACTATGACTTTTCTCTTTGCCTCTGGCTAGCCCTCAAGTATGATACTTTTGAATACTTGTTCTGCATCTTTACAAGTTTTTTATATCAGTTTCCAAATTTGTCAGAGAGATGGAAAAAAATTCAGTAACATGTGCACTTATGCTCTGTATCGTGATCCACATTATTTTCTACTCTGGTATATGTGACTTAAGTATCTTAACTACCATCTTTCAGCATATGGCTTATATTAAAATGGTGTTGCCATTATCTTAATACCCATGTTTGGTTTTTAATGGTTGCTGTAGACACATATTTCTAGGAATGTTTTCTAAAGTTCTGTATTCAGCAATGAAAGCATTTTAAATTATTTACTTCAGATACACCAAGAAAAGCTATCATGCTGAAACATACACATATTTTCAAACCCAGTCTTCTTTGTTTCGCCACATGAAGAACTCTAAACAAATGCAAACTGCTTGTTCCATCCCAACTAATGAATAATTCCTGCAGGAGGATAAGGAACAACCAAAGAGGTATACAAGGTGTGGAGGAAAATCTGTGTTTTACAATGACACAGGTAAAAGAAAATTCTTTTCAGGTGCTTTGATTTAAACTCTGCTTTAGCTATGGTCAACATAAATTCCTCCTGAATAATCTGATAGTCTTTCATATCATTAGCATGTCAAACATTACTGACTCTTCACATTAACAGAATTAGCTACATTTCCAGATTATGTTGACACAATAATCTTTTTAATAAAAATTTTTATGAGAAGGAAAGATCCTTGAAGACATACATTCTTAGTCTCCATCTTTTGGCATAGTTTTCAAATTGAGTGTTGTCGTGGTTTAAACCCAGCCTGTCAACTCAGAAACCACAAAGCTCTTCGTTCACTCCCCACCCTCCCTGCCCCTCCCACACACGCACACACACACTCCCAGAGGGATGGGAAGGAGAATCAAAAGAATGTAACTCCCATGGGTTGAGATAAGAACAGTTTAGTAACTAAGGCATAACACAAACCACTACTGCTACCACCAATAATAATAATGATAAGGAAAATAACAAGGGAAGAGAATACAACCACTTACTATCCACTGACCGATACCCAGCCCGACCGAGCAGTGATCTAACTCATCCAGGTAACTGCCCCCAGTTTATATAGTGGGCATGACATGCTGTGGTATGGAATACCTCTTTGGCTAGTTTGGGTCAGGTGTCCTGTCTTTGCTTCCTCTCGGTTTCCCCTCCTCCCTGGCAGAGCATGAGACTCAGAAAGTCCTTGGTCAGAGTAAACATTATTGAGCAACAACTCAAAACATTGGTGTTATCAGTACTGTTCCCAGGCTGAAAGTCAAAAACACAGCACTGCACCAGCTACTAAGAAGGAGAGAAAATGACTGCTACTGCTGAACCAAGGACAAGTGTGTATGGGGAGAAGGTTTCAGAATGAGTCATTACTCTGAAACAAACTGGATAAGTATCCTGTACTAAACCTATAAAAAACTCATCTTTTGAGGCAGTCTGATGTTATTTCAATTTTGAGCATAATTGCTTGATCCTCTTTGTTGTTTTAGTATGTCATACACCTCTTTTCTCCACTGAGATTACTGTCAACATAAAAGAATTCAGGAGGCCCTTTTAATTTATTTCTGCAAAATTTCCTGAAGATTCATTCGCAATGTTGGGTACTACATCTTTCATAAAGTGTTTATCATAAGACAGGGTTTTCCTCGTTTTCCTGCAGGTACTAAGTGAACAAAAGCACATGACTGGAGCTAGGGCTGTCTCAGTGATTTTCGAAATCACTCCTCTTGATCCTCACGGAGACTGGTTCACAGGATTTTTTTTCTTTCCTTTTTTTGTTTTGTCTTAGTTTGCCCTTCTTATAAACTTTCAGTCTGCTTTAAATTCATTCAGAAGACTCTGGATTAAGTTTAATGTTATTGTAAGATTTGATTTAGGCTTAAAGCTGTTTCTTTTGGTTTTGTTTTCTGTTTCTTTTGGTTTTGTTTTCTGTTTCTTTGAATTCCCTGTTTGATTCTATTGTATAGATAAGTGGTTTCTTATTTTAATGTTTTGCTATTTATTTAGTAAATGCTCTCCTAGTCAGAAATCAAATTAAAAAGGGAATATTGCAGATAGATAGAAGAAAAGTAAAGTGAAAAGACGTATGAAAGATCAACACTTAAAAAAAACAAAAAACCGCTGAATCCAGCTCTTCCTATTTTGCTCAAACTATTTTCCCCAATACAAGAGGTGTTTAGCCCCCTACTCAGTATTCAGTTCTTAATCTTGTCATTTTCACAACAGCTTGCAGAAATTAACTGCCTAAAATATGAAATTAAAAGTTGTAAGCCAACCCTCCACCCACTTAAGGCACTGTCTGACAACAAATCAGAAAAACGGTAATGAACTTGGCAGCATTCTTCCATCGTTCAAGTGCCAAAAAGAGGGTACTAGAAAACCATTTTTAATTTTATTTGTAATTAATTACTGCTGGTTTTGGTTTTTTTTTAGAATTAACGCAATGATACGCTTCCCTCTTTGTTCCCACAAGTTTGCTAAAATCCAAAAAAAAAAACTTTAGTAGTAATATACACACTTTCCATTCAACTGATGCTCCTTCAGGGCTTTGCAGCACAGGCTTCCTACCGAAGTCATGGTTTTACAGCTATGTCAAGCCTGTAAATAAGAGGGTTTGGCTAAAAACTGTCATTAGACCTCATTCTGCAGAGATAAACATTTAACAGAAGCATAAGCCTTCCCTGTGTTAAAGAGAAACCAGACAACAGTAATAAATGACAAAAAAAATATATATGTATGAGAGAACAAGCAGAAGTAAGGAGAGGGATAAACCTTGTTGAAGTCACTGAAGGTCCTGGGTCAGTTCTTGATCAGTCACTGCAGAGAAAACTCAGCTTGTGCTCCAAAACTGTGTTTGCTGACATTTTCTAAAGACAGATCATAATTATCTCCTTTGTTCTGAGTATGTGATCCCATTTTACCATTTTTCTGCACTTGAAGGTATTTCAAGTCCATGTTGCCATGATGCCCATTTTTGAAAATGTCACACATATATAGAAGAAACAGGAACTGCCATCTAGAGCTCAGACCAGACACTGTTCCTTTCCAAGAATACCTCAACAACACTTCTCCAACCACCGCATGCCTTTCTGCACCATTGCCACTTGCTATGTTGATAGACACACAAGCTTCTACTTGAAGAGGAAGTGCAGCCTATTTTAATTAGCCATCCACAGCTTTATCTAGGCTTTATATCTTCTATAAGGTAAATTTTGAGTCAATCCTGCAAGGAACACATCAGGGTATTAACATGCATGTCTTCCCTTTCTAACTGAACAGATTCAGCTCCTCTAGGTATAGACCCAGTTTGGAGCACTGACAAAAGAATGCAGCTTTGGGATATCTTGCAGACTCATTTTGCTGAACAAGACCAGCTTTTCAGGAAGGCTCTCATTCAGAGGTTCAAAAATGTCCTTACCATTTCTCAGGTAAACCCATGCAGAATCTGTTGCACTTTTGAGTATCAAAGATAAGGTAGAAAAAGTTTTTGAAAAGAAAAAATATTTCTTACTGTAACTCTGGTTTTGTATTCTTGAAAGAATAGTGAACAGACCAGGGCAAATCTTTGGTATCACCTTCTCCAGCCACCTCCCAGCTACTCCATAGACTGCTCTGTCCCATTCTGCAGTTGCCTGTTGTCCTTTTCAGCAGAGAACAATATTACAGGTGACTGAACTCTGAAGATCTCTGAAGTTATGAAATATTGTGTTTGATTATCCCTCGCTCTGTTTTCTTTTTAATCTGCTTTTTTTTCTCGGGGTTCATTTTCCCCCAGAACTCTTTCAACAAATTTATTATCCAGACTTCTTTTGTGAAATTTTTCCTCTCAAAAAAAAACAAAACCAAAAAAAAACCTCTCTGTTTCAAAGATGCTTTAAGAAAAGCCCAACGCTAGGCAAACAGATACTGCCATTGTGCAATTTTTGTAGAGATGTGTTTTCTTTAATCAGTTCTTTTACATTCATCGCAAATAAAAAATCTGTTTACTACGCTGGGGGAATTAAGCTCCAAAGGGATTGTTTTAGTTCTCTTTGTTTATGATGATTTGTTAGGTCTTGACTGCAGAAATAATTTTGTTGTTTACATTAATCTATGGTGGCAGTATTAACTTCACATCATACATAAATATAATTATTGATCATTACCAGCTGTAATTCAGTGTTAGAATTACAGATTTACATAATTGTGCTATTAAGTGTAAACTTGAACTTCATATCTGGGGTCACAAATAACTGGAGGCAGTAGAAACAGAAAATCCTGATTATATGTCATTCATATTTTAATATATGCTGTTGCAGTTTTGATCAGTGTTAATGTAAATATTTTTATGTACTATGCAGCAATGAGATGCTAATGGCTAGAAATTACAACAATATTGATCTAGCTAATAAAATGGAATGCATTAGTAAGAGAGGATATTTATTATCCACTCCAAAAATTACTATACATCATCTGCCCAAGGAAAATTTCCTCCATCAAAGTCTGAGATGGCATTCTTCCTGAAAATGGTGTAAAGCTCCTCTCATGTGAAAATCAAACATAGTCACAGGCTGCCTTGTTTGTGCTGCCTGCAGCTTTTCCATTGATAAAGCTTCACAAAGGGGAGCAAGCTGTATAAAGAAACTCACTTATATAATATGTTCGCTTCTCCTCATGTAGCCTGCACATAAAAAGATACTCCAGAAAGAACATTCTGTACAGTAGGCCTTCTCCAAACCTCTTCTATAGGCACGAGGAGGATGCACATACATATCTGCACAGACCTGTGCCTTAGTAACTACCTCAAGAAAATCCTGTGAACTTAGTTTTCCTCTTGGGCACAATGCAGTGAGTGGTCTCGCAGGATACAGGACTAGAATATAAACAGAAACTATGCTGAAGTGAACATTCCTTGCTGGCAAAGGAGATGGAAGGTTATCCATTGAAATGAGCATGTTCTTTCCATCTGGTAAAGAGGCAAATTTGTGGTCAAACAAGCAGTTCTTCATCCAAAATGCATCATTAATATACAATATAAAAAACGGAAGACCACTCAGAGGAACTCATGCGCTAAACACTGACAACTTCTCTGGGAATGAGAATATGTTAAAATGTTGAACCAGTCCTCTCTCAAAACTGCATATATTACTTTCTTTAAAATATGTAAATAAAATGCTACAAACTGTAATAGCTTATCAGTTTTTCTCCATGGCTATCTGTTCTAACCCATCCATTTATTAGCTTGTATTTATCCTGGCCAATGTATCGAGAGGAAGAGTGCTTTAGATATATCAGCATTAAAAAAGTCAGGCCATTTATTATTTGCTTGTTTAAGCTGAGTGGTATCACCAGGATATGCCTGAGTTTAGAAAATGGCTTTGTGGTAGAACTGTGACAAAAACTTGTGTTAGATTTTGAAAGAGGAAGATGATATTTATGTGTAAAGTCCTCACCATTATAGGCCTGCAGGAAAAAACACCACAGTTTTAATAATCTGATATATGAGTCCTGTTACTTCTAGGAATTAGCACTGTTTGATACCAAAAGTTTCCTGCAAGCTTTGAGGGTACGAATGTGTAACTAATTTAAGCATCAACATGAGTATAAAATACTTTCCTTATTAAATTTTAAAGTATCTTATGACTTTTCAGACAAAGGTCTCAGGTAATGATTATTTGGCCTGTAAACCCTTCTTCTCCTCCATTCAATAGAAGAATCATGAGTCCTGTGTGTATTCTTGTTTTCTGATCCACAAGAAAGCATGAAGACTATTACAGTTTCTGTCCTATGTTTGTATGTAATATCAATAATAACTTGTTCAAGCCTTTAATTACTCTGAATCTTCTTGAGGCATAATAGAAACCACCCCATGCAATTTTCCATGTTCTGAAATAATTTATCTGAAAGCATATTTTAGCTGCATAAAAGCACTTTCAGAACACTAAGAAAAGCCAAAAAAAAAAGTTACGCTCACCTGATATTATCATTCTTCCATTAATTTGTTTGAGCTTAGGGGCAGATAAGAGTGTGAAGTATAATTTAGAAATATATTATTTCTACATAAAATTTCTGCTTGTGTTATATCAAGCAATACAGAAACAAGTTGTGAATACTCACAGTAGTTCTCAACAGCCACCTAATTGTCTTGGCCTCTGAAAAATACAATTATAAGGAGAACTGAGACAGTACAAGTACTGCAAAACCTGTCTATCCCCTGGTGAAAGCTGGTTTTTGAAAATGTATGCAAAGATAATTTCAGAATCAAATCCAGTGGTGAAAAGTGTCAGGAAAAGTGAAATAATGGCAATCAAAAGCACCTGAAATAGATGTAAGGTGATTATTTCAACTGAAATACTATCATTTGTAGTGGAATATCTATGAATGTTAAAAGATTTATACAAAGAGTCATATTAGAAGATGGAGTGGGAAGATACAAGTCCTCAGACACTGAGTTGTATCGTTCGTCACAGAGGTTTTAGACTGCGTATATAATTAAGGAATGAGCGTATATTTATTTCCAAAGTTGTTTTAGAATTTATTCAAGCTTTTAGATAAAATGCCATTTTGAAAGGTCTGATGTTGTGAGGAAAATTGCAAGCACATCTGCTCACCTTACTTGTCCCTCTATGTAATATTACTTTACAAAATCTGTCTACTCTGGCACCAAGAAGTCAACCTCAATTAGTTTTCTGGAAAAAAAGTACTTTTATAGAATATTTTGCAGCAGAAGGAAGATATACCTATCTAGAAATACAGCATTTTACTACAGCAATTTCATCATCCTGGCTAAGGTAATCTCCATATAGTGCTTGATTGGGGTTTTATTCATCTAGAAGCTAGTCCAAAACTGTGAAGAAAATATTTCAAACAATCTTGCAAAAAGTGTTATTCCACAATGCACAGTCAAGACTCTGATCACTATCCTAATAGGAGTAGCTCCGTGTGTCGTTGCATAGCTCAGTACACCCTCATGTGAACACAACATCTTAATTTATGTTTTTGGGAAGAAGAGCAGTCATGAAATAATTTACCATTAAAGAACATGAAAAATTAGTAGCCCATTCTAAGTGATAGGACTGATATTCATATGACTTATTTATTGATCACAAATATGGACAACTGGTAAAAGAAAAGCTGGCGATTTAGATTCATGTACCCTCAATTGAGTATCTCTTTCTTGACCGAATCTATGACTTATGCAAAGTCACATGGAATTGAAACTTTATATAAAGGTATAAATATTTTTAGGGGAGTCAGTGATAACTGAACAAGATTGATGTTTTCTCTTTATATGCTCTGAAATATATATAAGGTCATGACTATATATTTAATGTTTTATATATATATATATGCATTTAACTGATATTGTCTTCAAAAGATCATCTAATAAATTCTGATTTAAAACCATTACTTCACTAGCCAGTTAAATATTACACATGTAACATAATTTGCACATAAGTCAGTATTGAATGTAAAATTTATTAAATAGCGTGCTACATGGTGTAGCTTTTCTTCTATGGGTGTAATTTAGCCCATAGCTTTCATTCTGATTGCAATATCTGGGCTTCGTAGTACAAAACGTTTATCCTTCAGCAATTTCCTGTTTACAGTCTTATATACTCAAAAATAGTAATTTATTTTTATTTTATTGAACATGTAAGTCTGGAGAAAATATAAAAGAAATGCTGTATATGAGCTATTATTTCATGTAGCAGTGTTTTCAAGGTATTTCCACCCAAATCATGAGAATGATGTAGCTTGATGCATTTCTCTCTTCTTCATGGGTTCACCGTGGACTCATTCATATGTCATGCATCTATCTACAGTTACATCCTATGACTTCTATACTCTCATTACCACAATGACCAGCCACTATCTCATTTCCACTCTATTGCTTACTCACAGAACCCAACAATGCTGCATCCTCTACACTATGTTTTCTTCCTATATACCCACATTTTTTGCTTCATGGAAAAAAATTCTTTTGGTTATCCCTTGTCAACCTATTTTGAGAAAAAAATATTTTAAGATTAACATGAAAGGAATATCCAAATGAGAACTCGCCAAAGATACAAATGCCACCAAAGGAATAACAGTTCAACATTAAATATGAAATCAGATCTGTGACAGCTTCTTCTGCTCTGAAAAAAAAAAAGAGAAGAAAAAAAAATGAACAAAAAATCAATTTTACTAAAACATATTTACAATGTCCTTTTTTCCATTTAGATTAAGAGGATCCTTGTATTTGTCTCATACTAAGATGCCTCAGAGACTGGAAGCAGTTCAGATATACTCCTTTCACAAATAGCAATATGCTTCCACAGTGCTAACTTCAGCTGTGTCTTTTCTACAGAAAGACAGCCTCTGGAGCTCTATTGCTATATATTGATGATTTCCACCTGGCACCTGTTCTAATGGTCTAAAGGTCTAATCTAAACAATGTAATCATTAAAAAAATAGCTAATACATTGTCTACTCTTCCAAAATAATAATTTGGAGAAGAAGTTAAATATTTTCCATATTTTTTACAACAAAAAATCTGAATATTAATATTTGACATTTTCCTGTTACAGGAAGATATAAGCTTCATTTAATTTCTTTTTTCCCCCTCTGGTTTTGTTTGCTTGTCAGACTTTTTATAGTCCATCTTGTAAACTTAAAAAAAGGCCTGAACACATTTGTTGTTGACATTAATTCTAGCATTAAGTCATTTTGCACAGCTGTTCGCACTTTATAAAAAAAAAAAAAAAAAAAAAAAGGAGGTTTCTTCTGATAGGAACAATGCATTTTAAGCCTAATGTGTTTTGCGGAGATTTAGATGTGTGTATCCGTGCTCAGAAGATTTAAAGACGTGAAATCCAAAACAATAGCTCAAAGTGAAAGGTAAAAGGTCACACAAAACTTAAACTACAAAAAAACAGAATTAAACTTTACCAATAGAATTCTAGAAATGAGCTGTGTAGAAACTAGTATTAAGAGAAAAACAATAAGAAATAGTTTATATGGAAATATTTTTATACAGTGCAGATTCTCAGTAAAGGAATTGATTCAAGCATGACTAATTTCTTCATATGGATTAGTCCTGTAACTCTGCATCCAACAACATATTTACCTTCGCGATCTCATGATACTATATAGAGGAAGTCTGTTTGTTATAAAGTACCCATTTTTTTTTGTTTTCTGTATAACATATAAATCCACTAAATGTGATTAAAATACTTTTGGACTTTAAAATTAATATTTTAGATTTAGGTAGTTAAGGGGTTTTTTTTAACACAAAAGAGTAAATTGAAAAAAAAGTGTTTTGCTAAAGCAAAATAGTCCAATGGATAGAAGTGAAATTTTTAATATAGAAGACTTTCTTTTTTTTTTCTTTACCATAACTGCTTTTTTTTTTTCTAAGATGTAAAGACAAGCATTAAAATATCTTTCAAAATACTGCTTTATATTTTCCAACATAAAGAGAGTAAATAATCACTCAAAAACTTAGAAGAGCCTCAAGAGGATTAAAGGATTTTAAAATATTTCTTCACTGATCCAAATACCAGGATTTCTGAACAAAAATTTTAGAAATTTTTACTTAGAGTCCTTTCTCTCATTTTGAAATTTTGCTTTTTCATTTTTCATTAGATTATTCTTCTGCTTTCGAGTTAGTAATACCACCTGATAGCAGGAATACTGTGACAATTCATAGGCTAATGTTTGAAAACTTCTTTTTTTCTTAAAATGTATTATAAATGTAAATTTTAAAAAAATGTTTGGATATCTGCTTTTGGCAGGCATCCCAACATCAGTGAGTTAGGGCAGATCACACTGTGGCTATATCATAAAGATATATAAAATTTTATATATAAAATATATACAAAAATGCAGCCTGCAGAAATGCACTTCACGTGCAGTTATGACTGCTTTTAACCATAAACCACAGAAAAATTAATGCCAAGCACAGCAATGAGTGCTGCACAAGAATCTGACTGGAGTAATTTTACCAACTACTGTGGCTTAAGAAATATGAAAATTAAGTGAACTGCAATCAAACTGTAGGTATACCTGGCTGATAACACAAAATACAGAAAAAGTTAAGCTGTATTGCATTTGAGACAACAGCAGAGTTTTCTTGCAAAACCACAGTGTTCTGAACTGTCAGACTTCAGCAGACAACACAGCATATAATTTGGACCTTACACAAGTAAATTAAAACCACATTGCTTTTGTTTTCCACAGTCTTTTTTCTTTTCTCCTCATTAGTTTTGCCTCCATTTTCACTCTGATGGAAATGGCTTTAATCACAAGCGGCCAGATCCTCAACTGTACCAGATTTGTGCTTAGCACAGCTGAAGATAATGATTTTGGAGAAGTGGCTTTAATTTATTTCAGCTCTCCACACCCCCACCTGGAGTAAATTCAGGGTGTGGGCAGTTAAATTAACATCAGGGGTCTGGATCTACAAGCTGGTCACAAATCTGAGTCCTGTGCTCTTGACATGCCCCTGTGGAAGGATGCACCAGGGAATGGTCATATGCTGGAGTATAACCCAGCACCATCTGAAGGAATATCTGAACCCAACTGTCTGAAATGAATTTGAGTGGTTATTCAACCAGGGATCACTCAAGAACTTTTACATGCTTGTGGGGCTTTTGGCTGGACTTTTGGCCATCCCTTGTATGTTTTTGTGAGCCAAAGTGCTTTTGTCAGTGCTAAAAAACAAGTTTCCAGCTAGAAAAAAATCATGGAGACACAGACAAGCAATTTACATAGAATGTGATTGAGCACAATTGTACTATGTACAGTATTATGTGTTTAAAATACTAACTACTGCACCAAAGCAACCCATCTGCGTGTTCAGAAACAAGATCTTTGACAATATATTTTAAAAAGTAAGACCAAAGATCAGATTTCCTCCAAAACAGATTTTCTCCACAATTTATTTATTTATTTTTTAATAGTACTGTTAAGGTTAAACAGATGATAGTTTGAAATTCAAAGTTTTGGTGATGTTTTTGGTCTTTGTTTTTTTTATATGTAAAAGTAACAACGATCAGTCTCAAAGAAAGAAGGAAAAAGTACACCAGTGTCCTTTTTCCAGAGCAGAGGGATCAATGCCCCACAAGTGTTTTTTGTGGAACACTTTTAACTATGGTTTTGGTGTGGCTCCACAACTGTTTTTTCCTTTAGAATCTATGAAAATGTGTAATGCATAGGAAAGCACACACCCAAATACTCCATTTGGGATGCCTTTCAGCCTCTGCTTGCCCTTTGAATAGAGGAATGACTAGGCATTCATGAGAGGTTCCAACATTGTCCTTTGTCAGGCATCACAGCTGGTGTCCTGTCTCTCCTCAGTCAAAGACCAACCTCTCACTCCCCAAGGACTTCCACACTTCCTTCTCCTGCTTCATCCCTTCCTCTCCTATTGCATCCTCCCACATGTGTCTTTTGCATGTCCTCCCTCTCTATCAAGAAAATGCAAACACAATTTACCTATCACATATTTTTAGCTTCAGGGCTTCTTGGCTCAGTTTTCCCAAGGCAAGGAGTAAGATTTAAGTGATGACATTTATGAAAACACTTGAGATTCTGGCTTTGGGCATCTCCCTGGGTCTTTTTTTTTTTTTTTTTTTTTTTGTAACTATATATAGTTCAGGAACAATTGTTTTAAAGCCAGGAGAGTGAAGTTTCATGAAAATAATAAAAAAAATGGATATAAAAATGTAATTAGAGTAGAGAAACAGAAAATGGCAAGATAGAGGAACTGTATAATATAAATCATTATAGCATGTAATGGTTTGAGCAGTAGCAGTAATTTTTTCTCCTTCTTGTGGCTGGTACAGTGCTGTGTTTTGACTTCTGGGCTGGGAACAGTTGCTTGATAGCGAGCATGTTTTGAGGGTGTTTTTTTCAAGGCTTTTACTGAACACGTGCTCCAGCCAGGTGGAGGAGTGGAGCCCAGGAGGAAAATGGAGGAGGGAGCATGCGGTGCTTGGCCGGGCAGGGTGGAGTGAGTTATGGGTCAGTGGCTGGTGGGGTGTTGTATTCTTTTCGCTTGTTATTGGCTTTATCATTATTATTTGTAGTGGTAATGGCAGTAGTGATTTTGTGTTATGCCTTAGCTATTAAACCGTTCTTATCTCAATCCATGGGGGCTACATTCTTTGGATTTTCCTTCCTAACTCTCCGGGAGTTGGGGGACTTGGTTTAAACCTCGACATAGCAAAAAAAGGAAAAATGTCGCTCCTCAGAATAGATATTTTTCTTCCTTTCCTTTTCCCTGCAAACCACTTCTACAGGTTTTCCAGATTCTACACCCCTTTTTGGAGTAATAGCAGCTGACTCCTTCTTGAATCTGTTCTTAAAGCAGTGACCAGTTCAGCCAGTTCCAAAATAGATGCAAAATAACTTGCAAGACCTAAAATCAGTTGGACCAGTATTTCTGCAGTCACTGAAAACAGGCTTTCCAAAACAAAATGCTGTGTACACTTAAGGGAAAGAAGAGTGCAGGAAGAAAGAATTTTCTATATGGCAGGTAGTCCCTATGCTGCATAAAGATGAGAGGGTCTGCCTTGCTCCCATATCAGCACTTATCCCTGTAATTTTTAATTTTCTCAGAGTTCTGTCCAACTGGTATCTTTTCATCCACTTTGAAGTTCTTTGTTTCAACATCTCTGTCTATAGGCCCCTTGAGGATACAAGTTGCAACTATACCCTGTGAAGACAGCTACACAATAACACTCCATGGGATGAGCAATAAACTGGAAATGAATGACATGTGAATTGTTTCATTAGAACTCAGGGAATTAAAATATACTTAAGTTGTTGCTCAGTTTCCAGTCCACCAATGTGCTAGTCTGTTGCTATTGGAATTAACCACTAGTCAGCATTGAGCAAGCAACACAAAAGCAAAGAGATGGAATACATAGGAGGCATAAATATTGCAAATATTTTAAGTCCATTGCAGGATCTAAACTTGCAGTGAACTGGGGTATTTACTGCCCATACTGTCTCAATATGCATTTTAGATAACTTATCCAGCATAACTTTTCTATCTTTTCCTTCTGGTTTAACTTTAAATACAGTGCAAAAGTCAATTTCCAGTTGGCTAGTTAACTGAACATTTGAACCTTTGAATAATTTCTTCTGATCAACTAAGGAGCTTGTGCTTGGAAGTTTGCAGAATAAACTGTCATCCAGCAAGTCCAACAAAACTTTTTAGGAGTATTTCATACCCTTAACAGTTCATCTGCACAAAGAGAGCTTTATTTTGGTATGAATTTATTTTATGATGCAGCATAAGCCCTCTAAAAAGAACATAAACTAAACCCGTCAAGAGCAAATTTTGTATCAAAATAAGAGTCTCAACATGGCTTATGTCATTATAACTGCATCTGCTTAAATTCCTAAGTGGGTTTTCCTACGCAGACAAAACTTTTGTACAAAAATTCAAATTTAAACCTTCTGTCTTACCTCAAAAAAATACAGCTTTTTCTTTAAGATTTATCTTGCTTCTCAGAGACATTGTAATTAGGCAAGCTGTTCTTCCAGGTCTTCTGTCTTATGTAGACCTTCAGGGTTATTAGTACAACATGTCTTGACTGCCCAGCCCTTTAGTCAATCGAGTAATACAGTGAAGCAGGCAGCATTAAAGACTTTCAGAAAGACTTTCAGTGATTTTCCAAAAGCAAAGGACATAAAACAAAAAGCAAGTGAAAAAACAGTCAGCCAAGTGCCTACCTTAAGGTCATCATTGGTCTTAGAGTGAAATAGCAAAGCAGAAAACAGACTTGACATGGTGGCTGCAAAACAGCCTTTGCGGTGTAAATTTACTAACCAGGAAACTACATCTGGCCAGGTTCTTTCTATGTGGTATCTGGGCCTAAAATGAGGATCGCTTTCTAGGATGGGGTGCAAAATCTCTTAAATGGTATATGTAGAGTCTTGGTGATGCAAATATGTTCCATATGTGTTCAAGTGTCTTCTTTGGGAATCATTCACACCATCATTCACAATGCCATCAACTCCAGAATTGGCTGTTCACGTTCGTCATGCAAATTGAGATGTGGTTCTAAATGGGGATGAATGGGACATACCCATAGCCAGTAAATATCATCCCATCTCAAGATTCTTTTTTGCATTAATGGAAAATACACAAATTTCTATTCTTATGTGGGAGCACTTCACTTTTCACCAGATGGCACTATATAGTACATCCTACTGTGCTTTGCACTTTGCTTAAAATACCCTTTTGCCAACTTGACTTGGAAAACATGTTAAGTGTGACACAGAAAATCTTTGGATGATCTGCAAAAACAGGAAACATTCTGACCGTGCTGAGGAAGAATAGCACGAGGCTCCCATCTCACCAGAGGCAGGAAATTCCAATCTACAAGAAGTATTTATTCTCCCATAAAAATAAACTTCATGAATTTTTAGTGTTCTGACTTTTTACAGAAGCTCTTGCTGTTGGCTAGAGTTGGACATAAGTAGGCAAGAATCACTTCCCAAATTCCCCACATGCTTTCTTGAAAAAGTTTACTCTTTTAGCCTTCTAGGGAGGTACTGCCACTTACAACCAGCCATGGGTATTAGAGACTACGATTTTGGAGACTAGCAAACATCTACCTGGGAAAAAAATGTAGCTTGCTAAAGTGTTTTTGCCAGGTAGTGTAAAGATCTTGGTTTGTGATGGAATTGAGATCTGACATGCCAATATTTGAATAGTCAGTGGAAAACCTTCCCAATGTGTACGCAGTTACTCAAAATAGCAGCTGTGTAATAAAGGAGGTTAATTCCAGTAAGGGGACTTTGGATGTTACTCAGTGTGGGGAACTTGGCACAAGTAGAAAAGCTCTAATTTATTCAAACACTCTTCAGGGCCATGTAGCAGCCTCCAATCTGAAGAGAGCAATGCCAGGAGAGAAACAATACTTCTGAGTCACACCCTGCTTTCTGCCTGATTGTGCTTCCAGAAGGTGAATGGATGACTTGGAGGTTCCCAGGTGTTTTTTAAGTCACCACAACAAGCTTTGCCCTTTGTAGCTAAATCTAGATCATGTGAATCTAGATATGAAAAGACTAAACCTTAGGAACAGATCTGGGAGCATGGAGTTTTGACTTGGGCTTTTTTATGGCCCAGAGGGAACTGGAATGATAGAAAGTGTTCAGAATAAGTAAAAGATTGTCAAAACAAGTTTTGTTTAACTTTCATCTGCTAAAATGACCAATTTTATATATTTGTTGTTCTCTCTTCATTTCCCCCTCACTCTTTTACTATTAAGAAACTGGTGTTAATAAAACACATTTGTCATAGTTTTTGCTATTTCCTAAGTCCCTAGACCTGTTGGCTGGATAGTTGCAAACAGATTTGAAAAGAAAAGTAACAGCACCATAATTTTGCCAGAAGTTATAGCTCCTATCATGACTCTGAACCTGTGAAATTTTTGAAAGGGAAAGAATGTGTGCTGGCAATAGTAATTGATCTGTGTTTCAAGAGCACAGTTGAAATCAACCCCCCATGGGCTGCAGGCAGAGATCACAAAAAACATGGTCTCCATCAACAAAACACTGTATTTCCTCATGTCCCCTCTTCCCTATCTGAACATACAGAACTGGATTTCAAAATTAGATTCTGCATGAGAAACTTCCAGTGCTCTCATCTAATCTGCAGGCTGGTACACTTCCCAACAGCTTAGGGTCTGGCCTCTAGTTTTGTGCAGTCTTTTTTTTTTCAGAGTGACTTCTGCCTTCATGAAAGCGTGAAAAAATAGATATACATTTTACATATATATACACACACAGAGCATATATATTTATAATGAATCCTTCTCCCTCTTTATATCCACAGCATACACAATTGTACACCAGAGCAGGTGTTGCAGTATTATTTTGATAGTAAATATAGCACATACAATGTCATTATTCCATTCGGTATTTCTGGAGGAACAGGATGCACATTTCCCAGGGAAAAGCAAAAAGTGCTGGATGAACACGGAAAAAATTTCAGCTGTTCTCCAGTAACTGAGATTTCATTTCTCAAAAAGTAAATCTCAAGTGACAGGGAGCTAGCAGTATCCTTTGTTATTCTGTATATGAAAGACTTAAGTTGCCATTATTTTTGTTTTATTCCTTATAGTGTAAAAAAGGAAGGGGGACTCATTCTGCTCCTGTAATACCAGGCAGATTAGTAGGTGCAGATTCACCGTCCCAGGACCAGGATGTCTGAGATCAGCCAAGGCTCTTGAGAGCCAAGTTTCTCCAGCTTGGATAACAAAACATAATCCATGCAAGTTTCCCAGCACATGTTTACCACAAAGAGACTTACAGAAACAGGGAGCATTCCCACCTCAGACTATGCAAAAAGATGCCCAAATACTCACTGATGTAACCTGCGCTGAAGGCATCAGTATATCTAAAACATGGAGTTTAATCCCATTTTTATCAACCAAATCTGACCCCAAAGAGATGAGATAAATTAATATTTGTGCAGCTGTATGGTCAGTAAACTGGAATGATATAGAATAAAGGCTCATGAATGCTGTAGAGAAGGTAATTCATCAATAATCTGCTTTCTTTTAGCCCAGTTCTATGTTGTTGAGTGTCATTCTCTGAAGTGGTACTACTGTTACAGGTCATTTAAACAAAAAAAAAAAAAGACTGTTCTTCAAAGGTATTGTCATTATACTGCAAATGACATGTACTTTTTGCATTGCGAACATTGCCTGTCAGTGTTCTGCACACTATGACATTTAGAAATAAGTGCCCTCTCCTGGATTCCTATCCCCATGCAAGACAGTATTATCAATTTTATATGACTGGGACAGATCTATGTGTGATTAAACATCTGCTTCTATAAACACAGTGAAAAATATATTTAATGTGGCAAAAAGGGGTGTCTGCAAAATATGTTGGGTGTATACATTGGGATTGTTTGTGACCTACTTACATATGTACCTGCTTGATTTTGCAATTGCACCAGTTTCCCCTTTATATAGTACAGTGACTGAGCACAATTTTGAGGCACATCTTTATACCCATATTTGAAAACATAATATAAAATACCAGTGTGTGAGCTCCATAATAAAATGCACATTCACAAGCACTAAATTAAATGCATCAGTGCTCATGAAATACTGATTTATTTCGATCATTAGTTGTTAAAATTCCCTTCCACTTTCTCATGATCCTCTGTTCATGTGTAAGAAATATACTTATTTTAAAGAAACCAGATCTATACTTGTTGACCAATATAATTTGATTCTTCTTGATCCTGTAATTTTTTTTTCAAATCACTTTTTGCATATTTTCTAAAAGTAACTTTACATTTTAACTAGACATGGGTTTAATCCTTGGGAAGACTCCATGTGGTGTATGCTACCAAGCTGTGCTCTATTGAATTTCTGTGAGCATGGCAACTTCCATAGAGAGATTTATCTGACAGCCCTGCAAAAATATGCTGAGCTCTTGTTGACTGGACTTTTTTCAAATAGCCATAGGGACATTATCTACTGTTTTTAGAGTAGCTACAGTTAATCGCAGGATAAGAAATTAAATTAGTTTCATATTAGATAAGCCATGCATAGACAAATAAGACAAGTTTTATTAAATGTTACAAAACAGCTGATAAAAAGCTAACGATATGACAATTTTTTATGCCATTGAAGCTACTACAGCAATCTTTCATTTCATTTTTAGTAACTATTTGATAGGACTATATCACCTCTGGAACCTGTAGGGAGATGATACCCACCTGCTAGTCTGTAATGCAGGGCCAGCCTGTAGCAATATTGCATGTAGTTGGGAAATTTTATTCTAGTGTTCTGGATTTTAATGATGGACCTCCCGGTACAAAACAGATTTGCACTGTTCCTTAACCCTTCAAGCACGCACTTCACAGGCTGATTAACGTGGTGTGGGTCATCTCACAACTAAGACCTTAGATGTGCAGGTGGCAAGGAGTAATCCAGCAACTCCCTGGAGCACTCACAGTGTGGAATAAATTAATTTTCAGTAGGCTTCCAAATTGTATTTTTGATCAAGGCAATTGATTTTTAATCAAGGCAAGCAAGAAATATATTTGGTTATTTAATTTAATTCTCCACATTGCTGGACAAACAGGAAGCCAAAGGTTACTGAAAGCAAGTGTGTACTACACCCACAACAAGATAAATTAATCCACACAGGAACAGTATTACTACAGTTATACTTCTAGTCTTACTTCAAGCTAGTCTGCCAATTTGAGAATCCCTAGGTTATGCTGCAAACACTTCTAGCTGCAATGTGGACATGTCCCTAGAGCTACAGCGTATTAATGTGCCTCTCTGCACAGCAATGGACTTCACAGTCTCTCTCTGTCATGGGTTCAGCCGTGGCAGTCATTTTTCTCCTTCTTGTAGCTGGTGCAGTGCTGTGTTTTGACTTCTGGGCTGGGAACAGTTGCTTGACAGGGAGCATGTTTTGAGGGTGTTTTTGTTCAAGGCCTTTTCTGAGCACGTGCTCTGCCGGGGAGGAGGGGAGGCCAGGAGGAAGTAGAGACAGGACATCTGAGCCAGGCTAGCCAATGAGGTATTCCATACCATAGCACGTGATGCCCAGGATACAACTGGGAGAGAGAGCTGGAGGGGTGGAGCTCAGGAGGAAAATGGAGGAGGGAGCACGCGGTGCTCGGCCGGGCAGGGTGGAGTGAGTTATGGGTCGGTGGCTGGTGGGGTGTTGTATTCTTTTCGCTTGTTATTGGCTTTATCATTATTATTTGTAGTGGTAATGGCAGTAGTGATTTGTGTTATGCCTTAGCTATTAAACCGTTCTTATCTCAGCCCATGGGGGCTACATTCTTTGGATTTTCCTTCCTAACTCTCCGGGAGTTGGGGGACTTGGTTTAAACGACGGCACTCTTGGAGTCATTTAGGCTATAACTAGAGGTTATTTATTCAGATTAGTTACCAATTACCTTAATTTAACCCTTATTTTAAATATATTTACCATTAAACATCATCAATTTGAATAACTAATAATTCCAAAGCAACTATAAAAAGAAAAAATGCAGAAAAGCTCTGAAGGTCTTTCACTATCACTCTCTACTGCATCAAATAAAAAAAAAAAACACCGTGCAAATAAGAACCAAGATTGGTCTGCCACAAAGAAAAGTAAGCAATAAAGGAAAATGGCTTGCTTCTTTTCTGTTTCATTTTCCACGTGTAACATTCCTAACATTGTTGGTTTTTTCATGACTCAATTTCTACAGACACAGATTCTTTTACTGAAGGATTATAAATGAACCATGGGTAGAAAGCACTAGCTTTCTGTATTTAAATCACTTACCAAGCAACAATGGTAAAGAATTAAATTTTCTATTTTAAACATATGTGTTCCCAAGCTTTATGGCTATAAGGAGACTCTCCCAAACCAAAATAGAAAGTAAAGAAAAAACATTACCTTCACTATCAACAGTTATGTAGAGAGAATCTGAATTCCCTCCCATGAATAGGCTGCTAACTCTGAAACTTAATGACGAATACTTAAATGTCAAGATTAACAATTTTAGCTGAAATATTCAGCTATGTTCTTCTTCACTGATGCTGAACTTAATAGGAGGTGAAAATTCAATTACTGCCTGTTGTAGCTATATCAGTTGATGAAAGTGATTATATGGTTTTTTTTACTTATGAAAAGAGGGAACTGGGATTGGTGACTGAGGAGGTCCTGTCTACTTCTGTGTTCTTTAATATCAACAAATGTGTATGTTTATATCATGACTGTAATGTATTGAGACATCAGTAATAGGATGGTGTTTTTAATATACATATGATGTATGCAAGACATGAGAGAAGGTGGTTGTTGACAAAGTGAGAAAATAATGTCCCCAAATGTTATGTTTGTTCTACATACTCCTTTGCAGGCACCGAAAGATGATAGTGTAGCTCTATGCTGGGGCTAAAGACATCAGTCATCTTAGATTTAACTCCCAAACTCTCTCACCTCTTTTTAGTTAGCAGAAATCTCAACTTTCTCCCACTCTGCTATGACATTTCTGAATCTTCACCCCTAGCAACTCCTATTTTGTAGCCTTACAAGTCTCGGTTGCATAATTTTTTCACTCATTGTCACTTTTCTGTTAATGAAAATCTTAGAAAGCTTAATTCATTTGAATTTGCTACAGAATTTAAAGCTACAGTGACTCAGAAAGCTGTGGGCATTGCTGCACTTTTTTAATCCTACATACAGTGAAGTACATGGTGTTTTGGTTTCAAGAAAGCAATCCAATATTAACTCCTATATGGCCTAATTTCATGTTATAACACTCGTGCTGTCAAGACACAGAAAATCCCTAGCCTGTCATCACCTTGCTTGGTTTGTATCCACATACCAGGATTTCTGAAATGGTGGTCAACGTGCAGCTACCGAGATGCCAGCCAGTTGAAAGCACAAGATGGCCTGGCAGGAGATATTTCTGCCAGTGCTGATACATTGGTGGCTGTTGGCAGTAGGAATATCTGGCAGGAAAAAGAGTAAAAAAAAGAATGTCTCTCATTTGCTCTTTGTTTCCAGTATAATATAAAATAGAAGAGACTGATGAAGCACTGGTAGAAGAACAGTCCTTAGTGTAATTCTCAATGGCAAGGTTTGCAGCAGGATATGGATTTGCTTAGCTCTGTTCACACCATTCCTTGGAGTTCGAGGGATTATCCATGGAAGAGGCTGGCCAATGCTAGCAAAACAAAGTCAGACTAAAGGATGATTTTCTTCTGAAGCCAAAGGCAATATTACATATGTTTTAAGATGTTGTATTATTAGACACTTTTAGAAATGCAGCTGCCTTCATTAACGTAACTATGGCACTGGTATACCTGGAAGTTCTAAAGAAATCTGAAGTATGATAATGAAAATAACACAATTTAGTAAATGTAAGTGTATATATACATACATATATATATATATTTATCCTTACAATCTCCTTTCCATACAACCTCTCTTTTACAATTTTTTAAATTTCCTCCTTCCCCTTCTCCCTCTCCTCCCCCATTTTGTTTTTGGCATGTTTTTATGGCGCCCTATCTCTCCCTCCTCACTGGCAGAGCATGAGCTACTGCTGAACCCATGACACAAGAATATTTAATAATTCAAGGGGCAAAAAGCTCTAAGTGTCTTAATGAAATTAGCTTTGTTGAATTCAATACTAAAAAAAATCACCACCAACTGGAAAGACATCAGGCCTAGGGAATTTGAACAGAAATATTTCAATGAAAACCATGACTAAAAAGATGTCTGTTCTTAGCAATTCCCATCTCCCCCCCTTTAAGATTCAATCATTCAAAATGAATTTTGCATTATTTTCATGTGTATTTCAGTGCCTCCCATAGACAGAAATAGGTAATAAGTGAAACCACCATCTGATGAATATTGTCCATAGATTGCCACAAGCAACTGATGATATTTGTACATGCAGACCCTTTCATTTTAGAGCATGGCCTATATGATAAAAAGAATCTGTGTATTTAATACTGAGATTCAGAGATGGGAAAGACCAACATTAAAAGACTGTTGGAAGTTCATAGATATCAAATAACTTACCCTGTATCAGAGCAGAAGTCTCATGGTTTCTGCCCCAAATTGCCATGTCATCACTGCTTTCTTCATTTGGAAGCACTGCAATTAGTACATCTATGATAATCTATTTTCCCTCAAGTAATTTAACTACCTTTATTCACAACCCAACAGATAAGGTATGACACCCTGGTGGCTTTTAACACTTGACCAGGCTAAATTTATTCCAGCTTTCACAGAAGCAGGTTTTTCTACCAACAGGTGGTTACTGAATTGGAAACCCACTCATTTTCAAAAAGGTTGTTTAATAAAATCCCACAGCTTTGGTTACTACTCTGGTTGCAGAGCAGTCTCAAGGGATGAGGTTGATTGGTCATGCAGTTATATTGAGTTCAGGAGGAAGCCAGATGGGAAGGTCAATCTTCAGGTTTATGAGTGGGAGATGGTGGAGAAAAAGACGATCAAGAGTTTAGAGTGTATCCTTGAACAACCTTCAACAAACCTTCCTTTAAAAAGGCAAAGGAGGAGAACCCCCAGTGCTGGGAAGCAAAGGACAACCCAAGAGCAATGGATGCTCTCCTTTGAAGCTACTAACAGAAATATCTTTTGCACTATAACCTTTGGAGTAGGGACTGTCTCCAGATCAGAGTTTGTGGTTGTCATGTGAAGAGTGTTTGCCCCTGACCCTCATTCAGCAGTGGCTGAGCAAGTTTGGAGTCAGATCTACATGGATGAATTGTCTGGGCACAGCACAGAAGCAGTATAGAAATGTGACGGGAAAATTATGTCAAATTAGGTTGTCCTCTACTGTTCCTTAAGATTGGATTTAGTGTCCTTATTTGTTCTCCTGGGAGAGTGTAAAGATATAATTTTCATAATTAAAAAGTTAATGTTTGACAAGAGATAGCTTGTACCTGGATTCTGCATGCTTACCCTCTTACTTAGGATGCTATTTGATGCCAGAAGCCTAAAAAGATCAAGTAAAATTGAGTAATTCACATATAAGATTGCTAATGGCATGTGCTTTTTGTTGGAAAAATACACATGGTAAGTGTGAGATTGATTTGATCCTCTAGACAGAGCACCAGTTTCTCTGAATCCTGCTAGGAAGCACAAGAAAAATCCATGTCCATTCTTCTTTTTGGCAGACACTGAAGATGAGAATTTAAATTTTTATCCATTCAGATTTTTTTTAATTGGTTAGTCTAAAATTTTACATTCAGTAAGAGACTTCCTTCAGGCTGTTGCTGTATTTCAGAGTTTAAATGGTTTGGCTATTGCAACAACATAATTAGAAAATGTATATGGATTTGATTATATCATATTAAAAAATAGGCTTGAAAGGTGACTTGAAATTTGGCAGGTGTCAGAGTGTGCATTTAGGAATGCTCATGGAAACCTGCTCAAATTAAGTCAGCATTAAAACTGTATTGAAAAATAATAAAAAAAAATGATTGTGATATAACTTCAGTACAGATCTAGAAATTTGGCAGCTAAATTCTTTGAATATTTTATTTGGAATGCTCTATTACAAGCAGATATTTTACCTTGATAAGAATGTACATCCAGCAACTCTATGAAGAATCTGAGTACAGCCACCTCAAACAATAGAGGATACTATAGTTTTGTATGGCCCACAAAATCCATATGTGTATAATTTTAGTGTATATTATGAAAATACATTCATTAATATTTGGGATTTACTCAGAAGCTACTCTGAGAAATGCTTCAGAGACCATTAACAAATTTATAACTTTATAATCAGTATAGGCTTTCTATCCCTTGTGATAAGTAAGGATTCAGGCAAATAGTGGAATAAGAAAAATAAATACTGAGTAGTTATCCATCCACTGCACACTGTCATTTTATTAACTCAGGGAAGCAAAAGGTTTGGGGAAGATACAACAGGTGAACTTGACAGATCTAGAGCTACTTTTAAGTGTCTGAAAATTGCTTTGTCACAAAAAAAAAAAAATTGTTGTTTGTGCATACCGAAAAGGGTTCATTTACTAAGTGATTCCTCAATAAGAGAGCTCAGGATGCAATACAGAGACTCTTCTGCCTCTTTAAGCTACCTAAGGCTTGCTGGGCTCCGCAAGCACCCTCACAAGGATGTGCTTACTCTAGAGGAGAAGAGAGGTTGAAAGAATGAGGAGAGTGTAAAAACACACTCACACTGTCTCAGGAAAATTGGTGGGTGGACAGGAAGAAAGAAGTGACTCACTCAGCTGTCCACAGCTGAAGACATTCTAAAACCAAGCCTGCCTATCTTTCCACTCAGGAACAAGAGAATGGATGTAACTATGAGTCTACTTCTTTCCACCAAAAAAATACACAGACCATACCTTCAGCAGGTTTGCTGGTGACACCAATGTGTGTGTGAAGTCAACATGCTGGAGAGAAGCTATGAGATTCAGAGGGACCTGAACAGGCTGGAGAGGTGGGACTGTGTGAACCTCATGTTGTTTAACAAGGTTAAGCACAAAGTCCTGCACCTGGGTTGGGGCAATCCCAAGCACAAATACAGGCTGGGGAAGACTGGACTGGGAGCAGCCCTGAGGAGAAGGACTTGGGGTGTTGGCTAACAAGAAGCTCCCCGTGACCTCACTTCAATGTGTGCTTGAGCCTAGAACCCCCTCATGTGCTTAGCTGCATCCTCAGAGCTTGAGCAGGTCAAGGGAGGAGATTTTCATCACTGGCACATGTAGCCCAGAGAAGCTGTGGATGCCCCATCCCTGGCAGTGTTCAAGGCAGGTTGGATGGGGTTTAGGGTAACCTGGTCTAGTGTAAGGTGTCCCTGCCCATGGCAGGGGGTTGGAACTGGATAAGCTTTAAGGCCTCTTCCATCCCAAACCAATCTGAGATTCTATACAATAAAGAAGCAAAAAAACACAAAAGAAAAAAAAAATAAAAGACAGACATGAGGGATGAAGTTCGGATAGGCATGACAACTACATTGGTCTGCTAGGAGGAAATGTCCCTGAGAAGAAATGGTGCACAGGGCAGCCTATCCCACACTCTGGTCCTCACCTGAAGAAACCCTCATCAAGCAGAGAGCAGAGAGATTTTGCACATTTTGAAGCAAAGTTGGAGAAACCACAGGAGGGGTCAGATGTGGAGATATCACTGTGATTGAATCTATCATCACATTGTCACAAACAAGGTTGCCTGGGCAATCTAAATTCTAACATTTACTAAATCGTGAATGTTTGACTTTGCAAGCTTAGCATTCTTTCACTTTTTTTAATGTCATTTTAGTCTCTTTGGCAAGATGCTGAATAGATGTGTGTGTATTTGTAGATAGGATACACTTTTAAAAGATACAGTTTCCATGGAGTGTGTAAATAAATCCTATTTTCAGAACTGTATAAACCAAAAGGCTTTCCCATTCATTTCCTTGACAAATAAGTTAGTGGTTTTTACTGAGGCTTGGGGTTTTAATGTGTTTGTTAGAACTGCACAAAGTAGTACTTTAAGAAACACCCACAGTTTTTTCATTCTTAAACAGTTATATGCCCACAGAATTACTCTTTGACTACTTCAGAAATGCACGTAAATTAGACTCTCATATAGTTTTCCTGTGTGCAAATGACATCTGAGAACATTAAATTTTGCACAATTCCTTTTTAAGTTATTGTTATATTCCTGTCCAATTATTCCAGCTACATATTGTAAAAGAGAAAATAATCTGCAAATGTGGAGAAATGGAAAAATATTTAGTTTTATTCCTGTTCTCCTATGATTTAAAAAGGGAGACATGTGTTACTTAAATTAAGCATATAAATTCTCTGAAAGGATAAACATATTTAAATGAAACAATATCCCACAAAAGCTAAACTGCATGGGGGAACCTGCTAGACCTTGCTGAACAGGGTTGAAGTGTAAGTAGAAATGGAGATATCTGGTGGTTCAAGAAGCTCCAAACATCCAATTCTTATCTTCTCATTAATATTTGAACTCCAGAAGCCCACTCTTAATTCAAATGCATGGGATCTTGTTTCAGCATAGAGACCTTTATTTCTAGTGGTGAAGTCATCATAGAAATCTGTGACAACACACAGGCAAGGCAGATTTTTGTCCATTTCTTCCTTTTAAAAGCAGAAGTTATTTGGAAATCATGAATATGGTTGGCACAACTAGAAGTTGCACAACTTTCATCATTGTCTTCTTGACTTCAGTCATTATTTAAACTGCATTTCCACCTATTGTATACATAAAGCAATTATCCCATATTGCTGAGGCTTGTTTTCTGTAGTCTGTTTTTCTTCATGCAGAAAGTGTGAGAATTAATCCCTGAGCTAGTCAAACTGCATGTCTGACTCCATGTCTGGTCCAAAGAAGAAAGCCACCTGTCAGGATGGGAATACAACAGTGATCTGAGAAGGTGAAAGAATGGTCCCAAGTGGTGTGAGAATCAGGCCCTGCCCAGAAGGAAGACCTAATCCAATGCACAAGGTTGGGTAACTGCTATGAAGGGAAGTTATACCAGTATGAGAGCAGAGCAGAGACGGTACAAAAGGAGCACAGTTTAAAAAGGGCAGGAAGGGCAGAGTAGGAGGGCAAAATCCTTGCACTGGCTCTACTCTTGGAGCTATTAACCTAAAAACTGATGTCTGGGTACTCTTGAACTGGTTCAAACACTTGGCTGCAACATAGCTAAAAAAAATTCCTCAGACTGTGAAACTGTTACCAGAACAGCACTGACTTTTCAGTGGCTTAAGGAAAGATAATTTTTCAGTTGGAAAATATATGATGTGCATGAAATAACTTTTTTTGTAGTATGTATTCTAACTTCTTGACCCGAAATAAATAAAAATTAAACATAAAAATAAAATATTTTAAGCAACATAACTTCACTCAGTAAGACTTAGTTATCTTTGAAAAATTATCCTACAGGTAAAGGTAAAAAATCTTCACAGAAATCATTCCTCACCATGTTAATTCTCTTTCAAGATTACCCAATTAACAATATTTGCTAAAACGTTAATTTTCTTAGAAAGTACATTAGCCATTTATTATATCTGGCACAACTGTATTGGAAGGGATTGTAATGCCTATACCAGTTCTAGATGTGAAAAAGTGTGTGTGTGCATAGGCACCTAGGTGTGCATCTGCACAAGATGCCCTAGCACCAGAGAATAAGGCCAAATGCTTCAGCTGACATTGGTGCGTATATTCTTTTGTTGTCTTACATTTATAGATTACAGCATGCATTTATTTCAAAGCATAATATGTTAATTCAGGCTCTATGTGCAAAGAAGCTTTTTATAAGTCATTGGGACTGAGAAAATGCCACCTTTTTCTCATGTTTCATAGCAGTATATCTTGCATATCATTCAGTTCTGGAAATCTACGTTTTGATCTGTCTGAGGATACCAGTAATAATATACTTTTGGATATAGTTCTCAAGATTACATGAGTATCACTATCCATTTTGCCACCTGTCACATCTAAAGATCCACAATACCATAGTAAAATATGTTACCAGCCTGGATTGATGTACTTTGTTTAAGCCTGTTGACATACAATACTTTCTTCTAGCTACTGCTGAATGTGTTAGCTATTTATAGGCACTGGAATTCACCATGAATCTGTGTTTAAGGCAAACTGTGCAGAAAGAAAAAGAATGTATGATTGTTTTATGGTTTATGTAAATAGATAATGTGATGCCAATGTGAGGTGTACATTCAAGGGAAAAATGAAAATTCAGATCAATTATAACACTCCGGTCTACTCCACTACAATTTTTAACCCCTTGCCAGCCACTTTGTCTCATCTGAAAAGCCCCTGAATCTTTCAAAACAGTGTCTACACAACAGAGGTGAAATGGAACCTTTTGCTATTGTAAGTAGAACCCTAAAAATCAATATGAAATATATCCCCATTTCCAACTGATATTCAGAAGGCAGATTGGACAATAGCAGTTTTAATAAAGATGAACTGAGCTAGTAATTATTTAGCCACTGGGGGATGATACCCAAAACTAAATCTTACTGTCAGTCGTAGTCATAACTAGTGACATTTAAGCGCCAGCTTTATGAGATGCAGCAATCCATCTCCATTACATGTCAGATGCTTTATTTAAGGTGGGTTAAAGGGGATCCCAATTTTTATGCCAGGTGAACTTGCCTTGTTTGAACCTTATGCACAGCAGTTCTTGCTTTTAGTGTTCACCTCTTTAGAACCACTTTTCTATTCCCAAATAATCATAGGACTTTGGTTCAAGCTTTAAACAGGCTATAGCTGTAGTGTTTAAAATACTTGAGTAATACCTTTTATATTCATACATAACTGACTGATACTAATTAAAATTTTTTCAAGATATCACCACTGAACAACTCTGCTGTTAGGCAATCTGAGAGACAAACAGCCTGATTTTTGTAGACAGTAAGGAGATTCAGCCTTGGGAAGGAGCACTTCATATCTACTAGCTCTTCAAACTATGGTATTTAAGTCCCAACACCTTCCTACTACTAAATTAGCATATAGTCTAAATGCCAGAATTAGCCATATTAAGGTAATATCAAAATCAGTATAGTGAAAGAATAGTAAATTAATATTTTGCAAAGTAGGTGCAGTTATAACTATCCCTATGAAAGATGGTGAAGATATCTACAACCTTTTATTCCTCTGCATAAAGTCCCTAAGTTCATTAATGGTATTATCCATTTCCTGTTAGCATTTAAAAAATATATTGACTTTCTGACCAAAACCATAAAAAAATATAGAAGGGAGATTATGGATGTTAATAATTCTCACTGCTCAAGCAACTCAGGTTAGGAATTCATGAGACTTCATAAGTTCCTTCAAATGGGTTTTGCCAGCACATGAATGGGATTCATAATATACCTTCAAGTGGTGCAGAAAATGGTGTCAGTGACTTGTGTATTTTTTTTCCAGTGTTTTAATTCAACACAGAATATATGTCCCACCATGGTGCAAAAATGTTTGATTACTACTGCCCTCTACAACAGAGTGAAAAAAGTGAAACATTCTCAATGAAAATGCCAAGTAACGACTGGCATATTTCAGCAGTAAGCAGTAAGTTAAGGAGATTTATGAAGTATGGAAGAATGAGAACTTCTGCACAAACTTCTAAAATATAGCCCATTGTGTTATTTACAGGTACAATGTATAAACATAATTCTAAATTTAAAACCTGAAAGAGCTGAGAGATGAGATGAGCACTACATATTTGCTTGAAAGTTACTAAGTTTTTGCTACATAATGTTTTTCTAAGCAAACGTTCATTGAGCTTGTGAAAGTATTAGAGCTAATCACTGCAGTTTTCCTTTAGCATGGCATTTTTACATGGCACCCACATCTAGGATTACAATTTTGTTTTGACACACACAATAATATTTAACTGCTGGATGGAATGGGATTATCACCTCAAATGCTTCATCAAGAACATATACCAGAAATTATAATATTTTCCCATCCTTTATGGACAAACTCAAGAAGCACTTTGAAGTCCTGTCACTGATGGTGGTGAAGAATTTAATAAAGGTTTATTAAAATGTGCAGATTTAGCCTGAAAAATACTTGAATTTATACTTAAGTGTAGTTGTATTGGCTCCCTCAGGGCTCCTCATGTGTCTCAATTCTTTGCTGCTCTGTGCCTAAATGACAAAACATGCTAAAAGCAAATTAAAGGTTATGTTGCTAGTTCAGGCACAACCTTAAGCTAAAGCTAATGTGTAAGCAGCCTCACCTCATGGTCTATCCTGAATATATCTTTATTCACAGATATATACAAGCCTTTTAAGTTACCAACCATGGCATTGGCACAGTTACTCAAGTGAATAAAATAACCCTTATGCAATGGACTGGGAATCAATTCTCACAGCCTTAATTCTTCTGTAGCTTCTGTTTTCTGAGGCAAAGTCTGACATTTGTGTTGGATAAAAGTGCTGGTAGATGTTTCTTTCCCTTCTACTTACTTACACCATTGCTTCCAAATAGAGGAGGGAGGGAAGGAGGAAGGGAGGGTTTTACAGCTCTTAACCAGTATTTGCTCCCTCCTTGTTGAGGGTATAAGGTGAGGATACCTTCTGTAATGTTGGCACAGGTATGGTAGAGTCTTCCTTTACAGGAAACACATACATAGATGTCCATGGTGGACTAGCCAAAAAAACATAAGAACCCTACCATATATTTTTACCTCTACAGAGTATTGTCTCCTCCTGTGACTATCAAAGTCTGAATACTGCTGTAGCTCAGGTCTGAATATTCATCCCTTGTGGAGCAATTTAAGTACAAATATTTGTTCAATGGTGCCTTTCACCACCTGCTTTCAGCCCTTTCTGTCTCTGACCAAGAGTGTAGAGGTCAGTTACTGACATCAGGAAGAGCTGGGCAGACAACAGGATAATTAATCTCTAGCTTTAATGCCCTGCAATATCAGGTTTTCAAGATAGTCGTGGTAAGGTTCATGGCATGAAACCAATACAAAAAGCAGACATTTGGGGAAAAACAAACAAACAAACAAAAAAAACACACAAAAAAACCAAAACAAAAAATAACAACAAAAAAAAACAAACCAACAAACAGACCAAAAAGAAAAGAAAATTCCACTGCCTTTTCCCTTGATACTTAGATCTGTATCTGTCTAAAACTCTGTAGTTGTAGGACAGGTTGTTCCCTATTATCCAAAAGTGATGTAAAGTTCTTTTGAAGAAATGTTTTTGTTGGCTCTTTTCTGACATGTCTCTGTAGCTTGTGTGAGTTAGTTTGTGAACTAATTTAAACCAAGAAAAACAAATGTATTTTAAAAAATTGTCCCACACTGACAAGCAGACTGATCATTTTGCATTCTAGCTTTTCTGAGGGGAGATAAAATTGCTATATAACATTTTAGATTAAAAAAGAAATATTCAGCATTAAATATTCAACATTAAAGTTCCTCGAATTTAAAAATAAATCTACAGCCTTTCTTCTAAAAATGCTGCTGTCAAGTTCTGCTGATTTTCATTCAGGAAACACACTATGTAAGAGTACTGTATTTATCAAACTAAAGGAGAAAATGCTTTAAAAAATTAGTGACCTCTACTATAGCCTAGAAGAGCTTTTTTAACTGAGCAAGTGTGCCAGGGAATGGTGTCCATTCGTAGATGGTCCCACATTTTTCCATTTTGAGGAACTGTGGTGCTGACATCTGTCATTGGAATTCCTTAAGAAGTTGGACTTCAGAGACATAGTGTTATTAAAACACTCTCTCAGGGACTTTCTCCTTTTGACCAGTGAGCCTGTAAATTATGCAAGATTAGCCACACACACATCTTACAAGGTAAAGTCATAACACCAGACAAAGTCATAATACTAGACAAAGGATAATCAGTTGATATTCCATCATGGAAACACAACTGGGAAGAGTTTTTTTGCTTTCTCTTGTTAGTCCTTGAACTGTTTCTCATGCTGAAGTCTTCCCTTAATTTTAGTTAGTTCATTCCTGGAAATATTAGTATGGTGGAGAACAAATTATGAGAACAAAGGGTTACACATATGATAATGAACACTGTCTAGGTGTCTGCAGGGGGAGCTGTGTGATTGAAGCCTGATTCACTGTTGTGTCTTCTCAGAGCAGGTCAGCATGGACCACAAGGTGCTGGCCTTACTTTACAAGGCTTACTCTTCAGAATGCAATGGTGATGATGTGCTGGGATGAAGCGAGGACATGACCAGGATCAAATCTCAGTGAGCCACACACAGCATGAAAACACAGCAGTCTTCATGTCTTCACAATATATTTCTAATGGTTTTGGGGTGTTAGTCTTTCTCAATATTCATCTTCAATGAGTTCAGAAAGTGAATATGGTAGTACTCATAAAGTGGGACAAGCTTTTTATTCATTTTTTTGTCTTATATTTAGTTTTGTGTCCTCAGTATAAGGACAACATGGAGCTGTTGGAGCAAGCCCAGAGGAGGTCATGAGGGCCTGGAGCACCTCCTGTGTAAAGACAGGCTGAGAAAACAGGGACTATTCAACCTGGAGTAGAGAAGTTACATGTAGATCTCAGAGCAGCTTTCCAGGATCTGAAGAGAGCCTACAAGGATGCTGGAGAGGGGTTCTTCATCAGGGACTGTAGTGGTAGGACAAGGAGTAATTATTTTAAATTTAAACAGGGGAAGTTCAGGTTAGGTATAAGGATGAAGTTATTTACTGTGAATAATAGTAACAAAATGAGACTTTTTTTTTCTGGAGATATAAGAGTTAAATATCTTAGTTCTACGGCTGGATAAGTTGAAGTTTGTTCCACCAGCAAGCTAGTCAACAGCCTTCAGCCACTGTCTGATCTTGGCAGTTTTCAAAATGCCCTGAACAACCTTCTTGTGTCTGTGGCTTCAAGGGCTAAGCATTCCCGATTTCAGTTCCAGCATCTGATCTGAGAGCTGTCATATCTCAGCACCTTAGGAGATCTAACATCACATCCCAAATCTTCTCCTGGCTAGCAAGAAGAAATTGTGATGGTTACAGCTGATTGTGGCATCTGATATTAACAGCCCTCTGGAAAGAAAGAGGACTATATATCATTTTGAAAAGGAACAAAATTGGTTATTTTTTCACATAAAAATAATGAAACCCCTGTATTTTTGAATCAAAGGTGTTGGTAACATCACAGTTATTAAAGCCATGATGAGCTACATTTCAGCCATATCTTAAACAGTTATGAAACCAGCTAAAGGACATTTCACCTCAAGAACAGTGGTCATAATTCCATGCAAGTCAGTAGCAATGAAAAGTCAGTAAATAATATGTGCTCAGTTGCTTACAAAAAATGAGTCCATTGCTT